>NW_015440969.1:47153-118028 GCF_000150705.2 Paracoccidioides lutzii | reverse complement strand
ACGGTCCTTTTTAACTAGATATCGCGCAGCAGCAGCCTCCCCTTATTCCCTGAGCCAATCAAGCTCCTATCGTTCTGGCTTGTTTGGGTGTTGAGGTACGTGACTGTTACGGGGACCTGGGCTCGATAACCTCTCCCGGTTTTGAAAACCCTTGAATCCCCGGCTCTGTGTCATTCGCTGCATAGAGAGTGCCGCTCCGCCAACCGATGCTCACTGTCGACCAGAGAGAGACTGGTCAACTCTCTTCCACTCCCTTTATATAACTCTCCTTTTACCCCCTCCCACTCGAGATAGATCATATATCTCGTCTACCCTCCTTTCACTTTATCCCACCAATGTGATAACTGTTTCGCCTCGACTGCGTGTTGTGATGAATGCCATCCTTGACCGATTTATCCGCGTGCTTCGGTTCCCCACTCTCCACCCTCTGATCCGAGCTAGAGAACTCATTTCTACATCGTGCGCCTAGATTATATAAAAAAAAAACCGCTCATTTCACCCTTTCGCTTCCTCAAATACCCACAGCTACTGGTCACGACAATCCGCCTGTTGTCGGATAATCGTGGTCGATTGGCTGAAACTTCTTGGATCTTGTACATGTGTTCGACAACCCGATAGTTACCATGAAGGGTTTTAGGCAGAGAGTTGTAAGTCCTCAACCATCACCATCTCCCCTAGGAGCTATGTTTTTTGTCGGAAGCATACAGTTCCTCCGTCTTTGGACTTAATTTTTTTTTTTTTTTTTTTTCTATTTTTTTCATTTTTTATTTTTTGTTGGAGTGCCAGGCGGACACGGCATTGATTGACCGCTCCAGCACGAACAGCTGTCCCGTGCAAAAGATTCAAACAAATCTTCCAAGAAGAAGGATTCGTCGTCCGGAACGCCCTCTCCAGGGCAGAACACACTCTCTAGTTCGTCAGGCCCCGGCCATTCCCCGGCGAATTCCAATCATGGCACACCTACATCGTCGACCACCACGGTGAACGATATTAAGGGGAAGCCTGGAATGCAGGGGGAATCTGGCGGGGCCCCAGTCGGCGCTATTCATCATAATGCTCCAGGTCCGACGGCACCTCCCCAAAGCGCGCATCATTTTATGCCCCATGGTCAAAATATGGGAGGAGCACATACGGGTCAGATGCCCGGGAATGGTCCTGGAACACCAATTAGACAGCTGCAGCCACTTGCACCAAGCGTAATCATTAGCCCCAGTGCACCGGTATGTTCCAAAAGCAATCTTGTTATATCCTAGCCAAGCGTCTTCACCTTCCGTATTTTCCTTTTGCCTTTCTCGTGTTCTACGATGACATGTATAACTGAATACTGACGTAAATGCATCAATTAGCACATCCCTCCACCTGGTGCTGCAGAAACTATGCCTGGCGATCTTCAGCCACCTAAAGCTGGCGCAAAATCCCATGTATTCGACCGATTACAAACAACACCCAAGGATGTTCCGGAGGGCATTAGGACGCCAAAACGTCAACACTCGTCGAGGTTTGATGTATCGGACCAGCGCCAGAGAGAATTGGAAAAACTGCCTGGCTTTCACGAAGTTCCTCCGAACCGGCGCCAGGATTTGTTCATGCAAAAGATCGACCAGTGCAATATCATATTCGACTTCAACGACCCAACAGGCGATATGAAATCCAAAGAAATCAAGCGACTGGCCCTGCATGAACTATTAGACTACGTTGCCAATAACAGATCCGTCATCACTGACCCCATGTACCCGCGAGTGGTGGATATGTTTGCCAAAAACCTATTTCGTCCTATTCCCCCGCCAGTGAACCCACAAGGAGACGCGTTTGACCCAGAAGAGGATGAACCTGTTCTTGAAGTTGCGTGGCCTCATATCCAGGTGGTTTATGAATTTTTCTTGAGGTTCATCGAGAGCCAAGATTTCAATACCAACATAGCGAAAGCGTATATTGACCACCAGTTCGTTCTACAAGTATGTTTCGTTTTGTCTATTCCATTCCACCCTTCCGAAATTCGACTTCTCTTACTCAACAACTGCTAACTCTCTGTGAAGTTACTGGAACTCTTTGATTCCGAAGACCCACGCGAACGAGACTTCCTGAAAACCACACTCCACCGTATCTACGGTAAATTCCTTAACCTACGCTCATACATTCGACGGTCGATCAACAATGTTTTTTTCCAGTTTATGTACGAGACGGAACGCTTTAATGGAGTAGCAGAGCTGCTCGAGATTCTTGGATCTATAATTAATGGCTTTGCCCTCCCGCTCAAGGAGGAGCACAAGCTCTTCTTAACGCGTGTTTTGATTCCCCTCCACAAGGTGAAGAGTCTAAGCATGTACCACCCTCAGTTGGCCTATTGCATAGTCCAGTTCCTAGAAAAGGATTCATCTCTTACTGAAGAGGTACTGATCCTTCCTCCCCTCCCCTGTTACCGTTCCTCCTTTTGGCCACAATTAACGTCTGCCTAGGTTGTCCTGGGGCTGCTTCGGTACTGGCCCAAAGTAAATAGCACGAAAGAGGTCATGTTTTTGAATGAAGTCGAGGATATCTTCGAAGTCATGGACCCTGCGGAATTCGCAAAAGTCCAGGAACCTCTTTTTAACCAATTGGCAAAATCGGTTGCTAGCCCTCATTTCCAGGTGTGCTCCTTTTTCCTCTTGCTCGTGATGAACTTATACGGTCCTCGTGTCGTTAACACATGTCTTCAGGTGGCCGAACGAGCATTATACTTTTGGAACAATGAATACTTCTGCAATCTTGTAACGGATAATGTAGAAACTATTCTCCCTATTATGTTTGCGCCCCTCTACGAAAATTCAAAAGGCCATTGGAACAGGTGAGATCTACCCACAACCAAAACCAATTTTACTCGCCTTTATACTTAACCCTCATCACAGAACTATCCATTCCATGGTCTACAACGCGATGAAGCTATTTATGGAAATCAGTCCTCAATTATTCGACGACTGCTCCCATGACTATACAGAGCTTCAATCCACAGCAGAAGCCCGGGAGAAGAACCGCCAGAGCAAATGGGACAGGCTGCAGCAGCTAGCACAATCTAGACAGAGCACCGCAGGGACGTCTTCGCTGGCTCATACATCCTCTTCTGAGGAACAAGGACAATCGTCTCACGTAGATGATATGGACACGGCTACACATGATAGCCAGCAGAGGCTTAATGCTCTCAAGCTGCAGGATGAGTCTAATGCGAATAAGGAGCGGAGGTTACGGGAACACGAGGGGCAGAATTCGGTTAGTGTTCTTGCGAGCTGATCGATTTTTGATTTGTAATTTTCTTTTTTCCTTTCCTATCCCACAGAAGAGTTTCTTGCAGATTTGTTATTTTCGAATCAAGAATCCGATCCGATCACTTGTTATCTACCGTAGTTTTTCTTCATTTCTTTCTGATCGCAATGGTACCTATTTCCCATGCTCCATACCCTTGTTTCTGTCTTCCTCTCTTTCCTCTCCATTCTCCAAATCCTCTATTCCTTGTCAATCAACTCCCAACTATGAAAAGAGAGTGTCACGTCTCATATAATCTTATTCTGCAGCTAGATGATTCTAACGTTGCGCTGAACGGTTGATTCAGAGGCGCCAGCATGGATCTTTCGATGATTATCGTTCGTGGAGGGGTGATGGAGGGTCTGGCAACAACAACGGCGAGGGGAGGAAGCTTGCGGAAAGAGACCAGAGAGATTTAGCTGAATGGAAGTTGGTAGGGGGAGGAGACTGCAGGCCTGCTGCGGCAGCGACGCCTGCGGTGTCACAGAGCAATCCGATAAGTAATGTTTCGCGGGTTGTGTGATTCGGATTTTTTCTCTTTTTTGATTCCCGTTCCTGCTTATTTTTTTTTCTTTTTTCTTTTTACTATTTTTTGTCCCATTGCCATCCCCGTTTCGTTTTGTTGGCGCAACGCTACCTTTCTTCAGAAAACCTTGCAATGATGACAGGCATAACAGATCAGCCGCGTGATGCAAATGATGCTGGGATATTTTTTGATTTATGCCCTTTTTTCTTGCCATTGATGATTTTAAATCCCCATATTCTTGATACGGCGTTTATTATCTATTTTCTTATTTTCATCTCTTCCTTGCACTTCTTTTTGTCTTGAGTTCTCTACGCGTTTGCTTCATCTCTCACTTCGCACCATGTGACGGATGAAATCACCCTTGGTTTGGTTTTTGTGTACATGGAAATTTTGATCTCTGCTTCTCACAAACCCTTTTCTTTCTTCTCCTTACTTCTTTTATCGTTCTTCTGCTCTAGTCTATCTTACCTTAGTTGCAGCAGGATTTAAAGGTTTGTTGTTACTTGCCTTTCTTTTTCAATTCCGCTTCCGCTCTCATTTCTTTATATAATTTCCCCGCCCTCAAGCTTGGACTTCTTTATTAGAACTTGCATGTCCGGGAAATAAGAGGGGAAAAAAAAAATAATTTGGTGTGAAATGGCGTTTTCCTCCTCCTTTCATCTATGCTTGCTTGCTTTTTGTTCTTTTGGCCTAGTATCTAATATATCCAACAAGACCACTTCTTCCCTCTAATATATATTTTATATATACCTATTGTTAACTACTTGTTCTAGCTTGTTCATTTCTTTTCGCAAATAGCTATTCACATCTCCGCCTGTGGAATTCTTCAAACTGCAAGGCTAATTTTCCAAACTCTTCCTCTCTCGTTGTATTAACCTGTTGGGTGTTTGATGCCTGCCTTCCAACTTGCTGAGTCAGCGTTCATTCACTGTCTCCCAATAAACGCCCGCCAACACGGGATTACATTTATCCAGCCGCGACTAGCGCCCTGTACCTTGTTTCACTAGTCCCCTTTTGGCTTAGTGAATTGCACGGGGTCAAGTGCCCTCCCCAGAACTTTTTGCTCGTCTGCATCACTTTCGTTCCTCTCCGCCCGCAACAGCTCTCTATCTCCTTCACCACCACAACCTCCACCTCCCTCCTCCTCCGTTCCCTTCTCCACCAACATCACAATCCTTCCCTCCCTCCCCACCGTGATTTACGACTCACGACCTTCTAGCGCTACGTAGCCTCCAATTGACATTTGCGAACCATATGCCAATGACCCATTCGTTCTCCCGTGCGCCTACTTCCTCGCCGAATTAAAACACCAGCGTTTCTCTCCCCAACACGTAATAGCAACACATAAACACACTCTCTTTCATCCCCTCCGAATGCACTTTGTTCCGCCCTGGGAATCTTGGGGGTGATATAATACTGCTAAGCCGGCCGCAGGGCCTGGCGCTTCTATCCCTCTCCGTACAAGCTTAGATAAAGCTCTGCCTGCGTCGTGTTCATCGGCAACCATGGCGGGCTCACCCAGCGGAATCACGTCTATGGAGCGGAATATCGATGTTTATGCTACGAAGCTGGCGGATTTGGGGATTGGTGTGTACTATGCCTTTTCTTTTCTTTCGAACATTTGCGATGTCTCCGTATGGCAGATGTGCCCCTCTGTCTTTGTCTGGCTGGCTGGCTGGCTGGCTGCTGAATTGGTCCACTTTGCTCTGCTACATTACACTAACCGCTTTCTCCATTCATGCTAGAACCCAAGGTCAGATCGAATATCGCGATTGAGCTTCGCGACTCGCTAGAGCAGCTGTGTTCTGGCCCAAATTACCCCGTCTTCTTGTCAAAGTTGTGGCCGGTGTTCAAGAAGATACTCAAGGGCGAACCTGTCTTTGTCAGTCTGTCCTTTGACCAGGTAAGGCTATATTCAGAACATACGAAGAGGGGAAAAAACAATATGTATATATGATATGCTTGGTATCTATTATTTGCTTTGTCTGTCGCTTGCTTTGCTCAGGCTGAAATTTCCTCTCTGTTAAATCGATTAGAAATTGCGCAATTGCATTCTGGAGATCCTCCACCGGCTCCCTCTAGACCTCCCCGATGTCGAACCCTACGCTGGTGAAATGGTGGATCTCTTGCTGGAGCTTGTTCGAATCGAGAACGAGGATAACGCCGTCCTCTGTATGAAAACGATCATGGACCTGGAACGGCGGCAGGCCAAAGCTACACAGACCAGAGTCAGGCCATTCCTGGAGCTTATTCAGGAGCTCTTTGAGATGATGGAGCAGGTTGTGCGAGATACCTTTGATAGTCCCGCTCTGGGTACTCCTCACATGCCATCGACACCCAGCAATACTGCACAGAACTTCCAGTCCCCGCGACCTAGCTCCCCCGCTACCTCAGTATCCGAACTTGGTCCTGACCAGCAGTCTAACCAGCAGCTTTTGAGAGGAATGCAGTCCTTCAAAGTCCTAGCGGAATGCCCCATTATCGTCGTTTCAATATTCCAAGCACATCGTAGCGTCGTTTCTGCTAGTGTTAAAATATTTGTGCCACTTATTAAGGGAATCCTGCTTCTGCAGGCCAGACCTCAGGAAAAGGCACATGCAGAGGCTGCGGCCCAGGGTAAAATTTTCACAGGCGTGTGTAAGGAGATAAAGAACAGAGCGGCCTTTGGTGAGTTTATCACTGCGCAGGTGAAGACGATGAGTTTTCTTGCCTATCTTCTTCGCATGTACGCGAATCAGTTGCAGGATTTCCTCCCGTCTCTTCCAGGTGTCGTTGTGCGGCTTTTGCAAGATTGTCCGCGGGAGAAGTCTAGCTCGAGGAAAGAATTACTTGTTGCCATACGCCATATCATTAACTTTAATTACAGGAAGATCTTCCTGGACAAGATTGATGAGCTGCTGGATGAGCGGACGTTGATTGGTGATGGCCTTACTGTCTACGAGGCGATGCGACCTCTAGCATACAGCATGCTTGCAGATCTCATCCATCATGTTCGCGAGTCCCTCAATCGTGATCAGATTCGTCGGACAGTGCAGGTGTATACGAAGAACCTTCATGATGATTTTCCAGGGACCAGTTTTCAAACTATGAGTGCCAAACTGTTGTTGAATATGGCTGAGCGGATAGCAAAACTTCCAGACAAGCAGGATGCGAGGTATTTCCTGGTCATGATTCTTGATGCGATAGGGGATAAATTCGCAGCTATGAACCACCAGTTTGACAATGCGGTGAAGATAACCCGCTCTACGAAGTCACAACCAGACAACGCTAAGGAATCGTATCTAGCTGACCCCATTAACCCGCCGGACTGGGATGAAATAGATATTTTCTCCGCAGCCCCGATTAAGACGTCAAACCCCCGGGAGCGCAATGGGGACCCTGTGGCAGATAATAAATTCTTATTTAGCAATCTTGTCAAGGGTCTTAAGAGTTTATTTTACACACTGAAGGTGTGTAATCCGGACCACATCAGCGTCGACCCATCTATTGTCCCGCCTAATTGGCCTGAGGTTTCATTTGGGTATAAAGCGGAGGAGGTTGCTGTGATTAAGAAACTGTTTCATGAGGGAGCCAAGGTGTTCAAATATTATGGTATCGATCAGCCGGAACCTGAGGTGCAATACTCATCGCCCCTTGAGTTCCTTGCCAGCCAGTATATGCAACAGATGGGAAAGGAGGAGAAAGAACTTCTGGAAACCTTTGGCACGATTTTTCATTGCATCGACACGGCCACATTCCATGAAGTTTTCGATACGGAAATTCCTTATCTGCATGAACTTATGTTTGATCATTCCTCGCTACTACACTTGCCTCAGTTTTTCTTAGCTAGCGAGGCGACATCTCCCGCCTTTGCAGGGATGGTACTTCAGTATCTCATGGATCGGATTCATGAAGTGGGGACATCAAATGTGTCCAAGTCAAGGATACTGTTGAGGATGTTCAAGCTATCTTTCATGGCCGTTACGCTCTTTTCCTCCCAAAACGAACAGGTCTTGCACCCCCATCTCACTAAAATTGTTACGAAATGCATTGAACTTTCCGTGACCGCCGAGGAACCGATGAATTATTTCCTCCTTCTCCGCTCTCTGTTCCGTAGTATCGGTGGAGGTCGATTTGAGCTTCTATACAAGGAAATCCTACCACTGCTTGAGATGCTCCTGGAGACCTTTAATAACCTCCTTCTGAGTGCCCGGAAACCCCAAGAACGCGACCTCTATGTCGAACTTACTTTGACTGTTCCGGCCCGTCTCAGCCACCTTCTCCCCCATCTAAGTCACCTCATGCGGCCCATAGTTGTTGCTCTCCGAGCTGGCTCCGAACTCGTCGCCCAGGGCCTCCGAACGCTCGAACTTTGCGTTGATAACTTGACTGCCGCCTATTTGGACCCTATCATGGCACCCATCGTGGATGAACTCATGGCTGCTCTTTGGGACCATCTCCGTCCAAACCCGTATAGCCATTTCCATGCACATACCACTATGCGTATCCTTGGTAAATTAGGTGGCCGGAATCGGAAATTTCTCAACCACCCACCGGATTTGTCGTTTCAAGCGTATGCCGATGATATCCCCAGCATAGACATTAAACTTATCGGTGCAAATAAAGAACGCGCATTCCCACTGGATATTGGTGTTGATTTAGCGCTGGGGAAGTTGCTTGAAACACCAAGGACGCCCGTTGCCAAAGCTTCCGATGCCTTCTACAAACAGCAGGCATTCCATATGTTGAGTTCCCAGCTCAAGCTTTACATAGGCCTCGAGCATCCGCTGGAAGATCTGGCTACGCTGGTGCGGCTGCAAGCAAATGACTTGGCCGAAGGCAGACTGACCATTGGCCCGGATATCCTAGAGAAATCCGAACGAAGTGGCTCGATTCCGAAGAAGTCGGCCCAAGAAGAGCTGTTGAAGAAGTTGCTGAAGGCATGTATTGTCGCGACAACAATTCCGGACCTGAAGCAGGCTGCAACTGCGTTCGTCGTGGACGTTTGCCGCCATTTCACCATAATTGAGATTGGTCGATCTCTTGCACAAGCCCGGCATGCGAGGCGGCCGTTCAATGTTAATTCAGGCGAAGGGCCTATGTATCTGGATACTCGAGTGCTTGCAGACGCTCTGGTGGAATGTTTTTCATCAGATAATGCTAATGTCCGTGATGCGGCTAAATTCGCGATGCTTGCTGTCCGCGATGCAGCTGCCGTCATCTTCGGGTCGCCTGATAAAGTCGGCAAATTGTCCTTCTTCTCCCACCTTGCGCGAGTATTCTGCCACAACTGCCACGAGGAGGAGTGGTTTACCAAGGCTGGTGGAAGTATGGGGATCCAGGTATTTGTGAAGGATCTTGATCTTGGGACTCCCTGGTTAGCAGATCGTCAAGTGGAATTCATTAGAGCTCTGATGTACGTTATTAAAGATACACCAACGGATTTGCCGGCTAGCACGAGGATACGAGCTCGAGATACGCTTGATCTCATTCTGCGAAGATGTAACACTGGTGCATCCAAGGACGATTTGAAGAATGAGAAGAGCAGGCTCTTTCACCTTTGCGGGATTTTCAGTTATGAGCTTTCTCATATGAGCAAACACGTTCGCGAAACTTCTCAGCAGGCTTTTGAAACTATTGCGCAGGCTGTTGGTGCGGAAAAACATGAACTCCTCGCTCCCGTCAAGGACAGGCTTCTTCAGCCTATTTTCAATAAGCCATTGCGTGCTCTTTCGTTTCCCACGGAGATTGGTTTTATTGACGCGATTACTTTCTGCCTCGGATTGCATCATGGTATCGTAACCTTCAACGACCAACTGAATCGACTGTTGATGGAATCACTTGCACTGGTGGACAGTGAGGACGAGGCTCTTGCATCGAAACCGAATGAATTTAAAACTGCGGAACAAATCGTGAATCTACGAGTCTCCTGCCTTCGCTTATTGTCTATGGCCATGAGTTTTCCGGAGTTTGCAAGTGGTCCGCTGAATACGGGACGTGCCCGTGTCATTGCTGTGTTTTTCAAATCCCTCTACTCTCGTTCGCCGGAGATTATCGAGGCCGCAAACTCGGGCCTGCGCGATGTGCTAACGCAGACGAACAAGTTGCCGAAGGACTTGCTTCAGAACGGCCTCCGGCCCATCCTAATGAATCTGCAGGATCCGAAGCGGCTGAGCGTTGCTGGTCTTGATGGTTTGGCTAGACTTCTTACGCTTCTGACTAACTATTTTAAGGTGGAAATTGGCTCTCGATTGCTAGAACATATGAAGAGTATTGCCGATGATAATATACTTCAGCGTGTATCGTTCTCACTTATTGAGCAAAGCCCTCCAATGAAGGTCGTGGCGGCCATCTTTAACATTTTCCATCTTCTTCCCTCGGCTGCGACTGCATTCATGGAGCCACTGGTCGCTAAGGTATTGACTCTGGAAGAAAAATTGCGCCGGACATCAAATAGCCTCTTCAGAAAACCTCTCGTGAAATATCTTAACCGATATGCCAAAGAAACATGGGATTTCTTCCGGGCGCGGCTACATGACGAGAGATACGGTCGTTTCTTTGGCCAGATACTAATGAACCCAGAGAGCGAATCCATACGGTCCACCATCATGACGGATGGGGATACGTTGGTTTCCATAGCCTTCGGACAGGAACATGCTGATAACAAGAATACCACCGTAATCAATGCCATATATGCAATCTACGCTGTATGTTTCCATGATCCGACTAAAAGTTGGCTGAAGAACAACCCGGACCTTAAGCGACACCTCATGATTGCGGGGAGGGACCTTGAACACAAACTTCGCACCGACAAGCTTCCGCTCAATGAGCGTCTCAGGGTTGAACAGGCTGAAGATCAACTTATGGATATCTTCACGTCATACCTGTCACATTCCCTGCAGGACTTGGATTTTCTCTTCGAGATCATCAATAGATTATCAGCCCGCGAGCTCAAGATGACACTAGCTTTCCCGAAGTTCCTCTATGAACATATAATCACGAACGAGTCTATTGATTATAGGCGCACACTAATCATGCGTTGTTTGGACTTGTATGGTCAGCGCAACGTGTCGCAGAGAATGAAAACTTACGTGTTTCACAACGTGGTCAATCCTATTTTCGCAATGGATGTGAAGAACACTTGGGGCCAGCCTCCCACGGGCCCCAGATTGGTAGATAAAACCATGACCGAGGCAATCCACAATAGGCTGTGGAAACCACAACTTGGAGACATCAGCGAGGAATCTGGCCAGCCAGGCGTCGATCATTCACGGATGGAGCTTCTCCAGCTTTCTGCCCTGCTGATCAAATATCACCATACAATTGTGCAGGATACCCGGAAGGATATAATCAAGTTTGCATGGAGCTATATCCGCCTAGAGGACATCATCAACAAGTATGGCGCCTATGTCCTCATCAGCTATTTCATCTTCCACTACGAGACGCCGTCCAAGATCGTCGTTCAAATATATGTCGCTTTGCTGAGGGCGCACCAAAACGAGGGCAAGGCGCTGGTGATGCAGGCTTTGGAAATTCTGGCACCCGTGCTCCCCAGGCGAATAACCTCCTCCGGAGATGTGCGGTACCCTCTATGGGCTAGGTGGCCCCGTCGCATTCTAGCTGAAGAAACGGCGAACCTCCAGCAAGTTCAGAGCATTTTCCACTTCCTAGTTCGGCAGCCCGACTTGTTCTATGAATCTAGGGAGAACTTCGTACCCCTTATTGTCCCTTCTCTTATTAAAATTGCTGGACCCCCTAATCCATCAAATGACAGCAAGAAGCTGGCACTGAACTTGATTGCACTTATTTGGACATGGGAGGAGAGGCGAGTCCGTGAAACTAGCGCACCTCAACCCCGACCAGCAACACCAGCCGAGGAGGCACAAGCAGCACCGTCTACTGCTCTCGCCCCGCCTGTCACAAGAGAGAGGCCGGAATACACTGTTCCTCTCGATCTTCGGACGGCACTTATCAAGTACCTTGTCACGTTTATTTGCGGTCTCCCTGAGCGATATCGTGTCCCTGCTGCTAAGTTCCGGGACAAAATCGTCGTACAACGGCCTGCACTTCCTATTCTCTATGGAGAGATGGTTAAGAAGGCTATGCGTTTACTGAGAGGCCTACTTTCCCCTGAGTACTGGGGTGATCTGGATATCGATTTATATCAGAAAGTGACGGAACCGATCCTCACCGGAGATAAAGCTGACAAGCCTGACGATAAGCACGCAACGGCAATGGTGAATACGCTTCAGGTTATTCGGGTTTTAATTGCTTACAAGCCCAACGAATGGATTGTTAGTCGTGTTTCAGTTTTGCAAAAGTTATTTGAGAAGCCCCTTCGATCGGAGAATCCCGAAATTCAGGACTGCCTGCATGGAATTATGAATGATACAGAGCTCCGCCAATTACCATCACCCGTCAAACGTGTCCTTGATGCTATGCCTGCTGATGATCAGCCCGAAGAAGAAGATGCCATGGATGTCGATAATTGTCCTTCAGAGTTTGTCACGTACCTCTCCGCAATTGCTACGGAAGCGTTATCGACTAGCAATTATGTCTCTGCCATTAACATCTTGTGGACTTTGTCACAGAGCAAACCCGCAGAGATTGATCAGCATGTTCTTCACATCATGAAAATATTCTCTTTGAAGCTCGCAAAGGATCACGTCGCTGCATACACCAACACTACTAATAATAACAATAACACCTTTGCTAACATGCGGCCTGGAGAGCAACAGCACCCTACACCTGAGGATGCGGAGTTTGAAATTGGTGTCGACCTGATTTCAAAGACTATCGACCTACTTGCCTCTAGAATGTCCCATTTGGGAGAGCAGCGCAGACCGTTCCTTAGCGTGTTAGCTCAGCTTGTTGAACGCTCCCATGACATCCGGCTCTGCACGAAGATCCTGCGAATGGCAGAGTCTTGGATTTTCAACTCGACCGAGTCTTGGCCAACACTAAAGGAGAAAACAGCCGTTCTGCATAAGATGCTCCTGTTCGAATCTAGACCGGACCAGAAACCTCTAAAGCAATTCCTGGAGCTGGTCATACGCATCTACGAGGATCCTAAGATCACAAGAACTGAATTAACTGTTCGGCTAGAGCATGCATTCCTGATTGGCACGCGAGCACAGGATGTTGAAATGCGCAATCGTTTCATGTCAATTTTCGACCGAAGTCTGACCCGTTCAGCAAATACTCGACTCAGCTATGTGCTAACGTCGCAGAACTGGGATACCCTTGCAGACTCATTCTGGCTTACGCAGGCGTCCCAGTTAGTCATTGGTTCGATCGATATGAGCACCCCTGCACGACTACACCCGGAGGACTTCACCGTTTCGCCCACTGCATTTCTCTTTGGAAGTTCGGAAACAGATCCTAGAAAAGATGGAGTTCTGGTGGACAGCCAGCTAGAGTTGTTAGCTGCTGATAATAGGAAATTCTGCCAAGAGCTTGGAGATGTTAAGGTCCGTGATATTCTTGAACCTCTTTCGCAGCTTCAACACGCAGATTCGAAGGTTGCGTATAGAATCTGGGTGACTCTGTTTACTATTTGCTGGTCTACACTGAATCGTGAGGAACGATCCGACTTGGAGAAGGGGATGGTTACGTTGCTTACACGCGAGTATCATCGGGGACAAATTGATGAGCGGCCAAATGTCATTCAAGCTCTTCTTGAAGGTGTAGTCAGAGCTAAACCGCGCTTTAAGATCCCTCCCCACGTGATGAAATTCCTCAGTCGGACTTACGATGCTTGGTACATTGCCGCTTGTGCTCTTGAAGAGTCTGCTATTAGCCCACTTGTCGATACGCCTGTTGTCCGTGAAAGTAACCTGGACTCCCTCGTTGAGATCTACGCTGGTTTGCAGGAAGATGATCTGTTCTATGGTACCTGGCGCAGACGATGTAAGTTTGTCGAAACCAATGCTGCGCTATCGTATGAACAGCAAGGTATGTGGGATAAGGCACAGCAGCTGTACGAATCAGCCCAGATCAAAGCACGTACCGGCGCGGTCCCTTTCTCACAGGGAGAGTATTTCCTCTGGGAAGACCACTGGATGATTTGCGCCCAGAAGCTGCAACAATGGGAGATCCTGAGTGATTTCGCAAAGCATGAGAACTTTAATGATCTTCTTTTGGAAGCGACATGGAGAAATCTCGATAATTGGCAGGGGGAGGCCAATCGTGATCAGTTGGATTCTTTAATCAAGTCCGTTTCTGATGCTCCGACCCCTCGTCGGACGTTCTTCCAAGCTTTCATGTCCCTTCTCAAGTTCCATGGGAAGCAAGAAAGCCCGCAGGATTTTAATAATATATGTGATGAATCCATCCAACTTTCGATCCGAAAGTGGCACCAGCTACCCAAGAGAATTACCAATGCACATATTCCGATTCTGCAGAATTTCCAACAGCTGGTTGAACTCCACGATGCAAGTGTTATTTGTAGCAGCTTGACTCAGACAAATGAAAGGAATCTGGATACCAAGTCAGCGGAACTGAAACTGCTATTGGCAACCTGGCGCGATCGACTTCCCAATGTATGGGACGATATCAATGCCTGGCAAGATCTAGTCACATGGAGACAGCACATTTTCCAATTGATCAACGCCACTTATCTTAGCCTGCTCCCACCTCAGTCAAACACTGTAGCCAGCAATTCCTATGCCTATCGAGGATACCACGAGACCGCTTGGATTATCAATCGGTTTGCTCATGTTGCACGTAAACATCAAATGCCCGAAGTGTGCATCAACCAGCTTAGCCGTATCTACACGCTGCCGAATATTGAGATCCAGGAAGCTTTCCTCAAGCTACGAGAACAAGCCAAGTGCCATTACCAGAACCACAAGGAGCTCAATAGCGGGCTGGATGTGATCAACAACACTAATTTGAACTACTTTAATGCTCAGCAAAAGGCCGAATTCTATACTCTGAAGGGCATGTTTCTGGCTAAACTCAACCATACTACAGAAGCTAATGAAGCTTTTGGAGTTGCTCTTTATTATGATCTACGACTGGCCAAGGCCTGGGCTGAATGGGGACAATACAGCGATCAGCGGTTCAAAGCGGATCCTACAGATATGGAACTTGCAAGCAATGCCGTAAGCTGCTACCTCGAGGCGGCTGGCCTGTACAAGAGTCCAAAGTCACGAAAGCTTCTGAGTCGCATCTTGTGGCTTCTTAGTTTGGACAACGAGGAAGGGAAGATTGCTTCTGCCTTTGAAAATTTCAAGGGTGATACTCCCGTGTGGTATTGGATTACCTTCATCCCACAGCTGCTTACTAGTCTATCTCACCGTGAAGCGAGGTTGGCTGCTGCCGTTCTTGGCAGGATTGCGAAATTATACCCGCAGTCTCTATTCTTCTTGTTAAGAACGTCTCGAGAGGATTTGAATACTATCCGAAAAACACATGAACAGAAACAAGAGAGGCTTAATCGCGCCAAAGAACAAGCTTCCCCTAACGGCAAGGAGACCTCTCCAGATATGAAACCTGGAATGTCGGGAACGGATACTGCAACAACTAACGGTACAGAAGGACACCAATCTCCCAGACAGCCTCCTCAGCCTGGACAACTTGGACAACCTGGACAACAACCTGGACAACTCGGGCAGCCCGCACAGCCTGGACAACATGGGCAACATGGGCAGCTCGGACAGCTTGGACAACCCCGACAGCTCGGACAAGTTGGGCAGCATGGACAGTTTGGACAGCCTGGTGTGCCTAACGCCGTACAACCAAAATCCGATCCAGATAACTCACAAAAGGAGCTTCCGAAGAAATCTTGGGAGTTCGCAGAGGATGTCATGTCTACGCTAAAGACCGCGTTCCCTCTCCTTGCTCTTTCCATGGAGACAATGGTCGACCAAATCCACAAGAATTTCAAATGCCCACCCGATGAGGACGCGTATAGACTTATTGTTGCGCTTCTTAATGACGGTCTTGCTTATGTAGGCCGGATGCCCGCTTCATATGCCCAAGACTTCAAGCTCCCACCAGCAACGGAGGGTAACATCACCCGCTTTGCAGAGACGATTCTTCCTGCACACATCCGCAAGTCATTCGAGGCTGATTTCGTTGTCAAGAAGCCCACAATGCACGAGTACATTCATAAACTCCGGCGATGGCGTGATAAATTTGAAGAAAAGCTTGATCGACGGCCGCATACTCAATCCTTGGAAGCGTTCTCACCACATCTTAGCGAATTCAAATACCTCAAATTTGACGAAATCGAAGTTCCAGGACAGTATCTCGAGCACAAAGATAAAAACCAAGATTTTGTCCGTATTGATCGCTTCCTGCCTAATGTTGAACTCGTGCGTGGGATTGGTGTTTGCCATAGGCGTTTGAAGATGCGAGGCCACGATGGTAGCCTACATTGCTTCGCTGTCCAACATCCTGCTGCCCGCCACTGTCGCCGGGAGGAGCGGATTTTACAACTTTTCCGCATTTTCAATGGAATTCTTTCCAAACGAAAGGAGAGTCGACGACGAAATATTTACTTCCATCTTCCCCTAATGGTTCCCCTCGCTCCTCACATTCGTCTTGTCAAGGATGATCCATCCTATATTTCATTGCAGGGTGTGTATGAAGACCACTGCCGACGTACTGGTATGAGCAAAGATGAACCCGTGCTGTTTACGATGGAGAAAATGCGCTCTCTAGCGGACATGAAACAAAACGTGAGTAAATTTGGATCAATGTTCTTTGTTCCATTTACTAACGGTGATAAGCAGCGTACCCCTGAACAGTCATTAATCCTCCGCTCAGAAATCTTTTCAGCTATCCAAGAGAAATGGGTTCCCAATACGATTTTGTTGGACTTTTTCCAGCAAACATATCCAAACTTTGCTGATTTCTGGCTCTTCCGCCGCCAATTCTCTTATCAATACGCTGCAGTGGCTTTCATGACCTATATTATGCACATGACCAACCGGTATCCAAACAAAATATCCGTCTCACGTGCCACAGGAGACATCTGGGGATCTGAATTGATCCCCAACATCCACACTGCAAAGCCCCTCTTCTTCAACCCAGAACACGTACCTTTCCGCCTTACACCAAACATCCAAACATTGATGGGCCCCTTGGCGACCGAGGGCATCTTTGCGTGCGCAGTCATGGCAATCGCCCGCTGCCTAACAGAACCACGACACGAACTAGAACAGCAACTTAGCATATTTGTCCGTGATGAAATGATCTTCTGGTCTGGTGCGCAGCGCGGTTCGACGGTTGAGACCCAGCTGCGAGAAATGGTGCAGAGTAATAGTGATTTTATTGTCAATAGGGCTGTTAGTCTTGCGAGTCCGCCAGATGGAAACTTGCCAGCAAACCAATCTGTTATTGATCTTATTTCAAGAGCGGTCAACCCGCAGAACTTGTCGCAAAGCGATGCGTTGTGGATGCCGTATTTGTGATATGGGAGAGGTGTTTGCACTCGGATTTTTATTATTTCCTTTTTTCCCTTCTCATTCTTGTATTAATGGTGTTCCCCCCCCCCCCCCCCCCCCCCCCGTCCGCTGCTTTATTGCGAGGTTGGCAATTTTCCAGTTCGTAATCCTTTGTGCTTTGTATCTCCTTATTTTCGTCTCTTGTTTGTACCCCTTTCTGTTTTAATACCGTGACTCAATACGGACGACTCTGGAATGAACTGCAGGCTGTATATGGGTATAATGTAAAAATTCCTTAGCATGGCGTTCTGCGGGGTTGGGGGTTCCATTGTGACGGACTGGCTATGGATGGTTCAGTTGTCTTCCTTGCGTCTTGTTATGTCGATCTTATTTTTAATCTAATCTGAATTTCATTTCTTTCTCCTTATTGCATTATTATCATGTATCATCGTAATCAAGCCTCCTGGGGGATTAAAAACAAAGACATATTGTGACAGTAAAATTAAAAAAACGCCCATGGTATTTCCGTGTTTTCCCTAAGTTCGCCAACCACAGCAAAACGCCTTGGATATGCTCGGATACGAGAACAAAATAATCGACTTTTAAACCAACGGAGCTTTCTTCTTGATCCCAAGACCCGCATTAAATGGTTTCTTCGGTTTCCGTACCCTCGTAAAAGACGGAAGTAGCATATCCGGCTTGACGGTAGCTGGGGTGGCCACATCAAATGCACCTCCCTCGTCATCCTCGGCCAACCGCTTCACTCTCTCTCCATCATCCGTCATGAATGCCCGTCTTGCTGCCTCTTCGTCCTCCCTCTCCGCCTTAATTCTCTCCTCATCGGCCTCCCTCTGTGCCCTCAAGAGCGCCGCCTCCTCTTTACCCTCCCTCTCCTCTCGTTCAATCCTTGCATTCCTCGTCCTAATCTCATCCAAAGCATCGGCCACCGCCATCTCGCGCTTGGAATCCTGCATTTTCTCTTCCAGCTCCATCATTTTATCCCGTTCCTCTCTCTCCATCTTCTCCCCTTCCTCCCTTTCCAACCTATCCAAGGTCTCATCCACGGTCTCATTCACTTCAGCCCCTTTAGCTTCTCTCCAGGGCTCAAAGTTGCGCTTTGCACCACGCTCGCAGGTATAATCCATGTTCTTGGGGTCTGTTTTGAAGGTAATTTCACTGCTACAGCGTGTGCAGCGGATGTAGAAGCGGTAGATGGGAATATTGAGGTATTTCTCTTCGGTTGTTTCTTTCCGTGCGTTAAATTTGCGACCTTTGTAGATATATTCACCACAGTTTGTGCACTTGAGACTGAAGGGAGCCATCAAGCGGACTGTCATAAGCCTAGGACCAGCTGCCCGCAAATGTTTGGGCGTCCGGGTTATAAGAGACGGGTCGAAGTCTGGGGGATAGTACTTCGTGAGCACCTTGCGTTCCGACATGGTGGGCTAGAGATTCGGAGAAGATGAATATCTGCAAGGTGACGCTGGGTTTGCGTGTATGAACAGATTATATAGCGATGTCTGAGAATGTTGAAAAAAGCCAGAGAGAGATGTTGAAGCTGAGGGTTCTGAAGTTAACGACTCTGTTGCCACGAAAGGTATAATACTTTATATGTCACGTGATATTAAACTCGGTTCGGTCGAAGTACGGGTAAAACATATGGGATGATTTCTTTCTATCTCAGCTATCTCCCAACGGCACTCGCACTGGATATTAAAATAAAAAAACACACTGGTTGCAATAGTTACATCTTTCCCGCAGAATTGTATATGCCACCCTCAGTTTTCGGCGCCGGCATTGATTCAAATACAGCCCTTACCGTACCAATACCGCCAAGCCATTCACCAGGTGATGTCAACAAACGCACAGACCACATACCTGTTGCTTCTTCCTCCGTCAAACATCAAACAGCGGCTTTTCTTGCGACAGCTCGAAACATCTTCAGCATCTCTACTTCTGAACTGAAAAGACCCTGCGTAGGAGGGCATTTCCGAGAGATCTATGCGTGTTGCACTACTTCACCTAGGGGATCGATGCTATCCGAGAGCCCTGTTGTGAGGTGTACCGTGCTAGACAATAATATATGGAGGCCTATCTCCGCAGCTGGCGGCAGGATGCCCTGAACAAAGGCCAGCATGATGCAGCTATCTACATAGGCGACAAGGTGCTCGCCCTTACAAGTGAGGCTGCTGCTCCCTAGGTTGATATTTTTTAAAGGTTGGATTTTGAACTAGCTAATTGGTTCCTAGATAGCGACAATGACGCTTTTTGGCTCGCGCAGGTGCACTTTTCGCACAACAATTACACTCGAGCACTGGCGTTGTTGTCGAAGAAGGATTTGATCACTCGAAGTTCGTCGTGTAGATATTTGGCAGCGCACTGCTATATCAAGCAAAATAAATTCGATCAAGCCCTCGCCATTCTTGGAGATCATAATCCCACGCATCTGATAACCAGCTCCAGCAACACACGGCGGAAACTACAACATCTGAACGGAAACTCAAATGTTACGTTGCGAAATGGGAAAAGCGCTTCTTCTCGAACGGACCGCATTGAAAGGAGCGAAGAAAGGGAACGGGAAGATGCCAAAAATATCAAGTTTGAGGCTGCCATGTGCTATCTGCGAGGTCTATGCTATGCACGACAGAATGCCTTTGATCGAGCAAGAGACTGCTATAAGGATGCTGTACGGATTGATGTGCAGTGCTTTGAGGCGTTTGACCAGGTTATGAAGAACTCCCTGATGTCCCCAGCGGAGGAACTTGAATTTCTGGAATCCCTCGATTTCGACTCAATATCATGTTTTACCGACCCCTCAATATCACAAGAGGCCGCCGAATTTACCAAACTCCTTTATACGACTCGCCTATCGAAATACTCCTCCCCTTCCGCTTTGTCCTACGCCACTGAAACGTTATCAACTCATTACAATCTCGCAGACAACCCCGACCTTCTACTCTCTCGTGCGGAAACACTCTATACGCAATGTCGATTCCCCGAGGCACTGGCCCTTACTTCCAGCATCCTCTCTTCCTCAGATGATTCCGTGTCCATGCTCGTCTCTCAAGGAAGCCAAGGTCATAATCTAGGACATTCTCCCGCAGTTTATCCCCTTCATCTCGCTTGTCTTTATGAGACAGGCGCTACCAACGCTCTATTCTTACTTGCGCATACTCTGGCCGATAACGTTCCAGAGGAATCATATACATATCTTGCTATCGGTATATACTACATGTCCGTTTGTAAAATCTCTGAAGCTCGACGCTTTTTTTCAAAGGCCTCCCTCCTAGATCCACATTCAGCTCCAGCATGGATTGGGTTTGCTCACACTTTTGCTGCGGAGGGTGAACATGACCAGGCAATTGCAGCTTACAGCACTGCGGCACGACTATTCCAAGGGAGTCACCTCCCCCAGCTCTTTTTGGGAATGCAGCATCTTGCTCTGAACAACATGTCTCTCGCCCACGAATATTTATCAGCCGCCTATTCCATGTCATCGGGTTCATTATCTAGTACTTTCCTATCTTCTAACGAAACAGGATCTCGAGAACAACCTTCTTCCCCCTCAGGTGGCGATCCGCTTGTACTTAATGAACTGGGCGTGGTGTTGTACCACGAAAACAAGCTTGAGGGAGCTGTTGAATTATTTCGCCAAGCCCTGGCGCTAGCGACGGTACTAAACTGTGATCCGGGAGCATGGCTTGCAACGAGAGCTAATTTAGGTCATGCTCTGCGTCGCTTGGGTCATTTTGAAGAAGCTCTCGCGGAGTTTGATGAATCGCTTCGAATTGGAGCTGGTGGGTCTGCAACCGGTTATTCAGCAGCTATATCAACTGCGGGAGCGGGTGGGATGGTGTCCGCGGGCTCTACCAGCGTTGGTGGCTATGAGGATAGAGGGCTTACCGGATCTTTACATACGGCCCGTGGGCTGGTATTACTTGAGCTAGGACGTACTATGCAGGCTGTTACTGCACTACATGAGGCGGTTCGTGTCCTAGGCGCTAGTGGCAGTGATGCTGCAGCTGGTGCTGGCGTGGCGGGAACGTTACTTTCCAGAGGCCTCGAGATATGGGAAATCGAGCAGGAACAGCAGGATTACGCATCTCCACCTACAGCCCGACAAACCGCAACCGGCAGCGGCAGGGAAAGGGGCATATCCCGCAAAGGAAAGGAGAAATCCAGGGACAAAGCAGTCACTCGAACTAAATCGCGTGGCTTAGAGAGGCATGTTGTTGCCTCTGAAGAAGAATGGACGAATGAAATCGTCAATCCCGAGCCCGGGATAGCTTCCCGCAGCGGTATTGTCGAAGACCATAGCCAGAGGGTCGAGATGGAATTGGATGACGAAGCGGAGGATTTGCTGAACCCGGCTCTGAACCGTGCCAGATCTAGGCATGCTGGTAGGGGGAGGGAGCGCGAGGTTACAGGGGCGCGGCATGATAGGAATATTTCCCACGCCGCAGATGATGATGATGATGCTGCTACTGCTGCTGAGCCAGCTAGAACGCGGTCAACAAGATTTGCCACGAGGCGGCGGAGTCCCGCTCGCCACGGGCCTGGTGGGTGGTAATTGATGGCCAACGTTCAGCGACAATAATTTCCTTTTGCCAGTTTTGGTCTGGGCTGTGGGATGATGAGAGTGATGATGATTGACAGCTGATACCCATTGTGAGCTTCTTATCTATGTATAAAGTAGGAAGATACAATGCATTATTTGCCTGTTCCTGCCTCTCCAACTTTTCAAGTCACTTGGGTTTAACTAGCCTTGCAGGTGTTTGTATTCTGATCTCTCACTTTGCCTATATTTAAAGGATTTTTATTCGATTGATCTGTTCTGAGGTTTGTATGTGTGACAGTAAATTGATTCTGAAAGATTAGGCTAAAGAATTACAAAAAGAGTGAATAAAGTAAATGCAATCATATAAAACGGAATAAACTACTAGAGGGGCTCTGATATCTCTAGACCTTAAAAAATCCCTGCATCCATGAAAACAAATTGTCAGAATCCACTCCCTCAGCTGGTAAGCAACTTCCACGGTCACGTGTTCACCGCGATTAAATGGAGAAGTCATACTTTTCTCTCATCAACGCCGTACAGACAGTTTGAAGATACGCGTCTGGCAATATAGCCTTAGTCACTGCTACCGATGTTTCTTTTCTCTTTCTCTCCCTCTTCCCCCCCACCCCCCCCCTCTCTCAAATTATCTCTGAACTGGTGTTAGGAAAACATTCAACGGCCCCTTCGTGTAAAACATGAACACTTTCTGCCGCCGGATCCAGTCCGCGCTCTCTGGGGCGAGCTTCATGTCAAAGTTATAGATTAGAAGCGCGAGGATGATGCGCATTTCAGCATATGCTAGGCTGCAAGGGCCATCGATGAAAGGAAAATTTAACTGATTAGCCAGAGTGAATTTGATCCGAAACCTAATGTTGAGGAGCGGGAGGTCTTAAGAAGGGGAATGCGGAGAGTTTTATATGACCCTGGTGGCTTTATATACTTACCTTCTGCCAATGCAACTTCGCGGACCCACATTGAAGGGTTGGAGCATGTCGCGTTTGTCGTTTGCGAACTTAGGATCACCCAGGAACCGTTCCGGATGATATGCAAAGGGGTCTGTGAAGTGCCTTTCGTCATGGTATGCTGACCAATGGTGGATTGCAACCACTGTCTGTGGATTTGTACACTTTGTCAGTCTGCGCATATTAAAGAAACAGAATGATACTTGGGATTCCCCTTTGCAAATAGTTGGGGAAGGGAGCCCCTGACATCTTCAGGGACGAATTGTCCAATTATGCTGCAGCCACCTTTGTTGACAACACGAGGTAACCCAATGGCCACGGGCGGATACACCCGCAGTGCCTCGTCAAGGCAAGCAAGCATATATGACAGCCTATTAACGGAGTTAATGGTAATTTCAGATTCATTCTTAAAATTTGAGCGGACTTCCGCTGTTAGCTTCTCGAGGGTTTTGGGATTCGTTAGCAGCAGAAAAGTTACTCCGGACAAGAGTGTTGCGGTTGTTTCGGAACCACCGATAAGGAGAAGCCTGCAGTTGAGCGCGATCCCATCGATGCCCATATTCTAATGAGTAAGGGAACACAGATTAGCGTGGAGCAAGGATGGTTCCAAGGTTTGTTGTATAAAGAGGATTGAGCCTTAAGAGTTAGAGTAAAATACTCGCGAGCATGGGTGAGAGAAAGCTCTATTCATTTTTCTCGTATGCAGAACTTACCATTTCATCTTTCTTTTTTAGGAGGCCCTGTATTAGGTCGGGGCGATCGTTGCCAACTGCCATTCGCCTTGCAAGTTTCTCCTTTGCAATCTTCAACTGACCCTCCATTCCCGACTTGGGAATCTTTCTCACGAGAGCTCTCAGAAGCGGTGGTAAATAGCCAGCGCTTTGTAGGAACGTCCCAACACGCCCCGACGTGAGCATAAGTTTAACAAAAGGGTGCAAATAGGCGTTTTCGATGCATCCAAAGGATTCACCATAGGTTAGATCCGCGATGATATCGAAGGTCACGCAGTTATACCACTCCATGAGATCTAGAGACTTGGTTCCACCCCCTCCCAGCTCACGCAACTTCACTACGAAAGAGTCAAGATACTGACGAATAAGAGCTTCCTGCTGCCTCATTGATTTCTCAGAGAAGCCAGGGGAAAGCGCACGGCGTAAAAGCGCATGCTTCTCCCGATCTGCGCTGATGATACTGACTGGATCCTTTCGATTCCCCAATGGACGATAGAATTTCAAGTACTTTGGCAGTTCTTCTTCCTTCCGCAGGTGAGCGCCCATAATATCCTTCCAGGCACCCGGATGGGAAAAAGCCAGTTCATTCGGCGCAATTCGCACCACGTCGCCGTATTTCTTGTGCATATCTAAGAGGTCAAATTGCAGAGTCCCGGAGGACAATTTGAACAAATATGGAATCCGGCTCATCGCATGGCTAAGCGGACCGGGAAATGAGCGGAGGGGGTGAAAAAAGACATTGTAAATGAACTTCCAGCTCAAGTAAAGGATCGCCTTGAAAAGGTTGTTAGCGGAGGCTTTACATAAGATGTGAGCGGTTTCAACTTACGAAGACAACGCTGGATACCACAAAACTCGGCGGACTGTCCGTGAAAGTTTGGATTGTTGATGCCACTGACATGATTGACACTATTTTTTACCAGTGGACGTGGAAGAGATTTAATGAATAATAAAAATAACAACCTGAGAACGGCTGGAGAAAAAAGATGAAATGGTTGGGGGCGTAAGCCGTCACCCGGCCACACGTGATCGCACATAGCCTCCTTTCAATAATCGAAGATTAACCTCTCTTACAAGGTTATGCCCGGTACGGACATATTTTAAAGAAATGTCGCGGATTTTTAAATGGATGCTGTGTTAAACGAGCCCCAAGGGGAACTGTTTTGAATATCTTAGTCTTGCAACTAACGAGCGGGCGAGTTACGCTCCAACCCCACATTCTGAACGAAAATGATCACCGAGATCATTCCCAAAGACCCCCAGGATTTCTACGGTTGAGAAGGGTGACAAAAAGCCATTCAGATTCAGAAGAAAAGGAGTCTGCTCAGTAGTGTAATATGACAGAGAAGGCAATACGATGAAAGGTTCAACATTAGCAAGAGTAAACATCTCAAATGCAAGTTCTTGGAACCAGATAAAATTCTCTGGTTTCACATCTGGTTCTCACAATATTAGTTAAACCTAATTCCCACCGAGTGCGCCATGAATTCAAAATATCGTTAAACCTTCATTCAACTCAACGCGCAGTTATATACCATCAATTTGCAATAAAGAGGCATGTATTGAACTCCTGATTTTGACTCTTAAAAGCAAAAAAAAAAAAAAAAAAAAAAAAAAAAAAAAAAAAAATTCTCGGTTCATGAAGCCATAGACTTGTTTGAAGTGTACATTTTACACTTATTGACTTTAATGATGAGCGTTGAGAGTAAATTTCTGCATAAATTCATATAGATTAACTCTGAAGAGAATAAAAATGTTCAATGATTTTTCTTAAAAAAAAAACTAGTTAGATAAGAACTATTTCTTTTAATTAGTATTTATTAAAAATATAATTCATCTATCTACTTAACAACTTAGTTCATATTTAACCTTTAAGTTGATTAGTTAGTTATTTATATTAATAAAAATTATATTTCGAAGTTAATTGATCATTTTTATTATGATTAAATTAATATAAAAATTTCAAATTATTTAAAATTATTCTTAAAATCTTAAGAAAATAATAACTCATACGAATTAAGAATATTGTTTATAATTATACTTCAAAATGATCTATTTATACGCCTATAGATGAAAATTATAAATAAAAAAAAAATCTTTCTCTAAGATTGAGTTTTCGGTTTTTTAATCGAGTATGATAACTATATAATCATGCGCTTTAGTTAAAGTCAATTAAAAATATATCATTGTAATTGGCTAACGCCCCGGTTGATAACCTTTTCGTGACCAAACTCTTTGCCCGAATCATGACCCGTATAACAACTCTGCACTCCCTTCGTAGCTTTTCATTTTCTCTTCTTTTCTCCTTCTAACGAATTCGTCTTTTTGTTATAAGGAAGTGTTAGAGCCGTATTCAGCAGCACACCTGTTACAATCATACAGCCTTGCTACAAAATACATTTACAAATTAAGTATTATTAAATGCTAAATGATTCGAAGAAGTCTTTCTTTTTGAAAAAGATGCTTAATAACATTACATTGTTGATAACTAAGTATATGATTTAACAACGAAGTGTAGAACCCACTGTGAACTATATTATAGCTCTTACATGCTTCAGTAGTTCTAATGTTGTTAAACACAACATTTTATGTTCTATTGCGAGGCTTTTTTTTATAGTTGAAAATCTATAGATGTGAGGAACCAATTACTGTTATTAAAGAGAGTTTGTATCTAAATCAATATTGATAATTCTCCGACTCTGTATATCTTTCCTCAAGGCAATGCCCTTTTTAAAACATATCTGACAATCATCCGAATGCTTCACTTCATGTTTGCTAGTCTATTCATTACTCAAACCCCAACTTCACTTTTTCAAAGCTCATTCCCAGACCTTAAATACATTTCCCTCCATCAACAATCATATCCGTCCCGTTGATAAATGCCGCCTCATCACTGCCCAAATACAAGCACATATTCGCAACGTCATCGGGCTCCGTCAGTCGACCCAGAGGGACGTTCGAAACAAACTTGGACCGGTTCTCAGGAGTATCCGGCACACCAACAAACATCTCAAACAGGCCCGTGCCACACAGCAAGGGGCAGACGTTGTTAATTCGGATTTGATTCGGGCCATATTCAGCAGCAAGACCCTTCGTTACCTGTAGATTTTGGGGAGGATTAGTTTGTGATCGTTTTTCTTCTTCTGCTTCATTTTTTTTTTTTTTTTTTCATTTTTTTTTATTTTATTTTACTTTACTTCAGGAGCAGAGAGGAAAACTCTAACATTCGAAACAGCACCCTTGGAGGCATTGTACCATACAAGGCCCGGTCTGGGTCGGGAGGCCCCAGTGGAGGAGATGTTGATTATCGAGCCACCTTTGCCCTGTTCGATGAGTTTAGGGATGAAGGTTTTCGAGGCGTGGAAGATGCTTTTGACGTTAACGTCGAAGACACGCTGGAATTCGTCTAATGTCACTTCTGTTGAAGGCTACAGATAGAGAGGGAAGTTTTTGGTGTGTTAGCTTACTTTCAAGGTTTGTTCAGCTGGCTGCAGGTTTCATGGATGCAGCATACGGAGGTGCAGGGGTAGAGGGTAAGTGGTGTAGGGAGGAAATATGTGAATGGTCACTCATTTTCCCCCCTCTTGTCAGCATGTCGTCTGCATGCATAAGGTAGAAAAAAGCAATGAGGATGGGCTTTTTTTATCCACCGTCTTTAGACAGAGTGGGTCAGATATGTTCGAGAAACCGACCTTATTCCTATATGTGGTGCCCGCATTATTCACCAAGATGTTTACTTCGCCAAACTTGCTCGCTGCTAACTCAAGCACAACGGTCCAGTCTTCCTCCTTGGTCACATCCATCTTCGTAAACACGATGCTCTCTGGATTTTCAGAGGCTACTTTCTCTCCACCGGCAATATTGATATCACCAATAATCACCTTGGCCCCCTCCTGTGCATAGCGTTTTGCGATTGCAGCACCGAATCCAGAGCCACCACCTGTGATTTTATCGAAAACATTAGCTATATAATTCGAATATATGTAGATATGGGAAAAAAAAAAAAAAAAAAAATGAAAATGAAAAACTTAGAATGGTACCACTAGCATAGCATACATACCAGTGACGATGGCAACCTTGCCTGTTAGACGGCCAGACATTGTTGCTGCCAGGAGCTGATTTGAATGTATATAGAACGAGTTCTGAAGGGAGAATCAGACGGCTTAATCAGATCTCCGTTCGAGAAGTTCGAGAAGTCGCCCAGGGTCAGATATTTTAATGCTCTCTCTCGCTTCTTCTTTTAAATTCTCCTAGCCGGGACGGGCGCACGAGTAAGGGAACGTGCGGCCAAAAAGGAACAATGAATGCAGTGGCCAGGCCAGTATTGAATAATCTATGCACCAAGGCTAGATCACTGCCACGCGAAGATATTCGATACTAATGTAGACAAAACGACAGGAGCACCTACGTACGGTTCGTGCTGCAATAGTTTTCAATAATGGAGCTGTTGTGGATGTTTCAGTTCCAAAAGTAGAGAAAGGTTAGTCGGCTGTTTACAAGGCTAAGGCTGTGAGAGTAGTTATATATGCCTGAGTGTTACTTCGTAATTAACTCAGAAACCAGAACAACAAAATTAGGAAAAGAAATAAGGGGCAAGAGAACGCGCAGTCGGGTGTTGGGCATTTCTTATCATTCTTCTGCTTTTTCTTAAGAATCAATGAGAGTGTGAAAACTTTGCGGGGGAAGCCGTGAAAAAAGCCTGGGGCCTCCACAAAAGACCGGCATATGGCATAGCATAACTAGTTACACAAAAACACCCATAATGCCCCACCAAACCGAGTTGTGCAATAGTCAACAAGACCATCGGCCAAGTCAAAATAAATATGACGCGGTGCCTGGGCGGAATTGGCACCCGACATCGGGGTCACTCTGCCGTTAGAAGGCCCGGCAAAGAACGCCAGGTTCAGGTTCAGGTTCGGCTTCGGCTTCTCGGCAACCCCCGGGATATATCCAATCGCCAACTTTGCCGGAATCGCATTGAAATTGTGTCCCCGAGAAGAAGGGCCTTCTGGGATAGAGAACGGACAAACAACCATAGGAAACTAATAACTATTCGTATCTTCTTTTTCCCTTGACTAACTAGGCAGGATTCCTGAGGCCTTTTGTGCCTGCGTAGATGGCCTAGGCGTATCTTGTAGAGATTTCACCGGGTGCGTCTAAAATGCGTGATAGATGAGGACCATTGCGAGATATAATAGGGTTTTGAGGCTGCTACACTGCTGCTACAGCAGGATATATTGTTTGAAGGCTCGGATTCGGATATTTGACACTATGTCGTTCTCCCCCTGCCTGCCCATCCATGAATTATGGATCATGATCTGAGAGGAGGATCCCATTATATGATACCATGCGACACGCGGTTAGGCATTGCTTTCAAAACAGCTGATCTCCCGTTCAACAGCTTCTCTTTGCCGTGTGTATATCATCTATCTCCTTCAGATAAGAAGCTCCCGCTCCTTGATTTCGGGAATCTCGATGGGTGATTGGATTATGCATTGCTTCCTCACCGACACTTCGTTACAAACGGCGATCCTGAGTCGACTGTCTGACACGCAAAGCGCAGGATGATGTCTCCTGTTTCTTGTTACCTCGTCTGGATAAAGAATGCATTGTTGCACATCGCATATTGAGCATCGGATGAGCTATATTCGAACTAAAATTAGTTGACTGCAAACAAAATGTATAACAGAAGGGGGGTTGCAGAAGGAGACTTTCCCTACCTTTGGTGGTTTGGTTTCTGGACTGTCGAAATCCAAACCATGTCTCCCATCGTCCGTCCAATTGTGTGCAGTTCCATCATATATTTTCAGAGTCTTGCCATCGCCGCAGAACTACACACAGGGAATCATAGACCTGTTCCAGAAAACCGTTACACAGTGGGGGTTTTTGTGGTAGCAGAGGAAGGGAAAGGGTTGAACATCCCCGGATATGTTGGGCCGGAGAGCCCTCTTGGTATCGTTGGCAGATATGGTAGTATCCGCTGTCCTTTGATCCTCCTCGCCGCTTCACCTTGGGCGGAGTTGGTATTTTGGCTGACGAAGCATCTATCTCACTATCGCTAAATATGGGATTGGCAGACAGATCATTTAAAAGAAAGACATCAGGGGACTTTCTCTCAGTTCATTTGCTACTGAGCTTATTGAACGGTCAACACAGCGGCTGTGAGTCTCTGATGGTATTTCCCTTCCAAAGAGAAGAGAAGTTCTATGATCCAAAATATCATATTATAGATACTATAAAAGATTTAACTTATACACTGATAGAAAATGTTAGTTGGTCATGAGGAAGGGAGGCGTCCGTATATGGGTCAGAAGCGCGCGCCCTTCATAGCTTAGTAGATAGGGGCGTCTCCTCTGGCTTGAGTCTCGGTCCTCAAGCAGAATGATCAGGTAGCTGACCTTTCCCATCTAGGTGCATGGTCAGAGAGACGGCGGGCTCCAATAACATGGATTTGGACCGAGCTCGATACCAAGCAGAAAAACCGTTCCGCCACATCAAACCACGAGAAAATGCGGAGGTCGCTTTCATAGGTTTGTGACTCATGGTGACTTTCCCAGCTGCCAGCCACCAAAGAGCCACATCAAGAGAAGCTAAATTTTAGGCTGGAGACCACTATCCGCAGTCATCTCTTCTTCATAACTAGTTAAAATTCAAGGAGATGTCCCCCCACCACCCCAGGCCTGGGAGTCCTGGTGGTCATGCCAGATGACACTCTGGGCGTGTCTTCACACTATCCCAAGTTGGATTTAGGAATCTTTAGTGCAAGTCAACACCGTTGATTTGGTCAAGGGCAGAAGATTTGATGATGATATCCCCTTTCTGACACGAGTCCGCCCTTTTCAAAGTTCTACAACGTTGTCTAGGTAGCATTACTACCCCCGTCGGCTCTCCCAGCCCAAGTCAGGTAACTCTCCACGCCTTCGTTTGGGGGGGTCAGACCCAAAAATGAGATATCATAGGCATTCCGTCTGAACATCGTCGTTTAAGGTTCGAGATATCGGAGCAACAACTGATAGATTAGGAGTCCAAGAGCCCTGAATTGCACGCTACTGACCCAGAGCCGTGGACGTGCGCAACGAGACGGCTCCAACAAGCCAATCGCTCTTAGTTTAGTGGTCAAGGCGACCTGACCGAACTCGTGGTCGTGGCTTGACTATCAGCGGCTTGCCCACTGCCAGAAATATTTCTCACCTTCCAATCCCTGAGCATATTCGACCTGAAGTCTCTGAAAGGGGAAGCCTGCCGGCAGCAAAACCCACCAATTTTTATTTTTCCGTGAGAACAATTGGGATTGAATCAGATATTTTTTATTTATTTATTTATTTTTAACACAGGCTGGCTTCTATTATCACGGCCATTCCATCTGAGTTTCTTTCCCCTTGAGTGTTTTAAATCTTGCATCCTGCCATGGTCTGGTTAATAAACTATTTAGAGTATAGATAAGTTATAAAGATAATTCCTTGATGAGAGAACGGATTCTCTCGTCGGGGTGAACAAAGTATGCCCCGGATACTGTCTCGTGAGGCCTCCACATCATGGCAGTTAGCTCAAAGGGAAAGATCTCAGGAGACATGGGGATGTCCAAAAGAACCCTGGTGGCAAGTGATACAAAGTGACCCCGAATTTTGTTATTATGTCAATTGCTAAACTTCCCTTTCTGTTTCTAGCTCGCGGAATGGCCCCTCTTTGCGGTATGTTCGGTGCTCATGATACTGCGTCTGGGACTTCGATTGCGTTTTTATCGTCGACTATTCTGGGAAGACACGTTCGCGGCCTTTGGTTACGCATTTCTCTTTGCCATGGATGTCGTTGCCATGTACTGCGTACACCATATAGAATTATATGAGCAGCTTGTTATTGAAACACCTGGATGGAATCATCACTTTAACGCAATGTTGAAACTATCATTCACGGTCGATGTGCTTTATAATTTCGTCATCTACTCGATCAAGGCCAGCTTTCTGTCCTTCATGTGGAGAATATTTCATAGTATTCCCGGCTTTCGAAAACCTTGGTGGATTATTACGATTTCTACCGTTATATTGGGCTTGGGTAGTCTATCACTGGAACCTGGGACTTGTGTAAAGTTCTATCTAGGTTAGAGATTTCATAGAATCCTTTGACATATCGACGTCGTGAACTCTAGCTGCTAACAAGAAAAATAGGACCCTGCGCAGACAAAGATGACATACGGCGCAATAATATCACTTTGAAAACCGGAGCGGCACTAGATATCTTGACTGATTTTATGAGTATGCTCCTAACTTTCTTGTCTAATCGATCAATGACAGCCCTCATTATTACTCGATCTGAATACTTTGCTTGAAAATATGCTAATTCCTCGTCAAAACTACAGTTATGGCTCTTCCAATCGCATTCATTGCAAAGTCAAAACTACCCTTGAATCAGAAACTAGGGATCATATGTCTGTTCTCGTTGGGTTTTGTCATCGTTGCAACCTCCCTCATCAGAATTATATCCCTTAACTTCCCTGGCATACATCCACCTGTTAGCTGGAAGGTGTTTTGGGCCATGATAGAGAGCAGTATAGCGGTTATAACGTCCTGTTTCGCTTCATGCAGATCTCTCTATACTTTGCTCAAACGATCCGACAACTCTAGATCTGGGTTATCCGTCTCAAGTAGGAGAGTATGGCCCTCACGCAGACTCGCACACCCTAGTCCCCATCCGTTCGATATTTCTATGTCAGTTTTTCAATCTCGGAGCTCACCCAGTAAGGTGGCCACGGAAAACGGCGAGGTTCAACCTGACCCATGGACCGATGGCGAATCAGCGGTAAAAATTCTTTCGCAATCCGAGTCTGAAACACCGGACGATAGACCAACTACCTAGAGAAAAAACGGGCTGAGGGAGGAAATAGTGTCCATGAAAACGAAGAGATGCAGATGATGTTTAACACAGTGCTATATTAATTATAGTCAATTGAAAGAAATTGCACCCCTAGTTGACACTTGTTATATCTATCTTTTAGGGTGTGGCCCCGCAATCTCTGAGTAATTCGTGCGAATCACGAAGCGCGCCGCTCTCTCTCTCTCTCTCTCTCTCTCTCTCTCTCTCTTCGAGCTAACCGATGATCCTGGAGAATATCAGGTTGGCCTGTGCGCTCCATCTCGAGCAAATAATTATACGAGGCCATTGCGGCAGCCCGGAAACAGAGATTGACGGGGTCTTGCTGTGCTGGCTAAGGAAATTGGCAACGGTAACGTGCAGGTTTAAGTCCGGCATATCGAAGCTGCTTCTACAGCCCGGTGCGCTCAGTGTATGCTGACGGCCAACAAATTCAATCCTCGAATTCGGTCCATGAAAAGGCTATTCCAACTCTGATGAATTTCCTTACTTTGAGAGCCGTTGCGAAACAATACTATTCTGGTGGCTAAACTTTATAAATGTACATCGCATTATTCCGTCTCTCTGTTGCATGGTAGCCGTCCCACCCACAAGCTATATAATAATAATAGCCATCATGGTTGATGAAAGAGGTATTGAAAACTACACAATGGGAGGTTTTGACCGGGATCAATTGTCCCTTAAGCAACCGATGCCTCAAAGCACTATGCGAGAAGTAATTGTATTCTTGGATCTCTTGAGTTTCCAGGCGGGGTTGGAGAGTCAAAGGAACTTCCTTGAGAAATGTCTGCATTGTCTTAAAACTCAAGAACAACCGGCTATTCGGTGGTCTTCATATTTGGTTTGAGGCTGCTGAAGCCTTCAAGAGGGAGACGGGGTGTCAAACAACGGTCTGGAATCCTGGTTTGCAATTTGCAAAACTCAATGTCAGCATGCCCGCTCGTTCAGCTTCCCATCTCACGCCAAAGCGTGCAGAACAGAGTTTGCGGTGCGTGCGGTGCGCGCTTGCTGGAAGCCCCCAGGTAACCACCGCAGAGAATTCTCAAAAGGACACCCAATCAATAGCTGATACGCAAGAATCCAATCAACCAATGAAAGATGCTGGGCCTTCAAGCGCAAGAACTATGGAGAGCACACATGCAAATTTCACATTTCTTGACGGTGACTATGTCCACATCTTGAGATGCTCGTCAAGGTAGATTCCTTTGTTGGTGACGAAGTATTTCCAATGGAAAGTAGAGTTTCGCTGGGAGATATGGGAACGGGGAACATAGCGTTGAGTCGCGTGCCATAAAAGATCCCTACAAGCGAGAGGGTGCATGTGCTGAGTGCTGCGGCAATCCGTAACTAGTTATGACGTGGAGTAGATCCCCATGTATGATGAGTCTGGAGACATCCGCATAGCCTTGGTTGCACGAGCTAGACTGCAGCCAACCTCCTACCAACGCCATGATGCCACTAATAGTTATCCAATAGAGAATTATTTACTGCAGGCGGTCCACAAGTCTCTGACAGGTATCCGGCAAGTGGCGTGGAATTGTCAGAGGGGCCCTCTCGGGGCGATCTGGCGGTGCTATCATGTCAACCTTTCTTCAGAGGAAGAAGCGGCGGACTTTGGTCGAAAGCTTGTTTCCCACATCCCCTAATTGAAGGGCCCGTTTTCCTATTCAAATGCGATCTCTCTCGCACATTTGCAAGATAATGCGGGGACGACGAACCTCGGACCTTTCGTCTCTCTTCGTCTCTCTACGTATCTGTTCCCAGCCCCTGTGATGAGAAAGCGTGCGTACGGAAGACTTCTATCATCTAGCAAATGATACATTTTTATGTCTCTTAAAAGTTTGCTTCTCCTTCACATTTTGACTGTTTGACTGTTAGATGGGTGCCAGCTCATTCACCAAGACGTACAACTTGTTGGTTGGCGCAAACGAAGCGAGCAGAACTATGAAATATGCCAATGTCAAATTCGATTTTATTACTGCATTTACCACGGGGCATCTACTGTGCGGGATTTCTCAGTATTAGCAAGCATTTCCTGCTAGAATGAGTTTTTTTTTTTTTTTTTTTTTTGTTCACTTTCACCGCAAAATGAATCATTTGAATCCACTGAACTAGATTCAGTCAGGTTAGTAGTAGGATTTGACCCTATAAGTAGGAAAAATCTGATCGTAGGTCTAACGTAGAGATATCAAGCCAATTGATATAAAGTTGATGAAAAGCCAAATTTTTATTTGATTATACAAAAGAGAAAAAAAAAAAAAGGTATGGGAAAAATGCTTGTTAATTTCACAAAGCTAAGTGGAATATACAGAAAATAATCCCCCTCTCCCATCTTGGTATTCTTCCTCTTGTTAAACACCATACTACCAAACCAGGGAACTCCTTCCCATGCTCTTCCCATAACATGAAAAATGAGACAAAAAAAAAAAAAAAAGATACCGGGATCCTTTACAACATAGTCCAATATTCTGATGCATATCACTCATCAACTCAAACCTCACTCACCCATCCGTCCCTCACTAAATCCCACCCCTCTTCTCTTTCAAGTGCTGTATCTACTGCTAATGGCGATGGCCATGCGCATGGCGTCTCGCTCTCCTCAGAACCTTGCCTCCAGCAGGTGGCGTAGCTCCAGCGGGAACCTCAATGGTAGTAGTGACCTTTTCTTCCACGATGACGACTTCATAAACAACATTGCCTTCGGTGTATGTTCTGGTGGAAATGGGAACGGAATCGCCATCGCCATCGCCGGCATTCTCGGAGGGGGCGAAGAACTGCGCGGGAGCAGGGGCACGTGTGGTGGTGGTCGGAGCTGGTGGAGGTGGTTGTGGCCTGGAAGAAGAGGATACTACGGGGGAGGGTGAAGGGGTAGGAGCGTTATTGACGGGGATATTGACGTTGACCTTGGGAACATCGGCAGCTATAATGTCGATCTTGGGAGTGACTACCTTCGCATATTGGGGACCGCGTAAAATCTCAACAGCGCCGGGAAGGCCATTCTTGGAGAACTTGCAGCCTTCAGTAGCGATGGGGGAGGGCGTTTTGAACTTGCACTTGTTTTGTTCAGCCTCGGATTGCAGGTTGAAGACGCCGCAGTCTTCGACGCGACCGGAGGGGTTTTTGCATGACTTCACGGCATCGTCGAGGACGCCGGGTTCCCAAGCTTCGATGAAGTCGGCATGGTAGCCACATCCGTTCGGGTCGCCGTTGGAGAGCACAAATTCACCCTCGATGCCCTTGTATTTAGCGGTATTCCAGATGGTTTCGTATAGGAGAGAAACAAGGCGCGTTTTGAAGCCCTCGGGGCAGACACCATCCTCAACGAGATTGGGATACGCCATGTGTGATTTGTGATCGTCAGTGTCAAGGTCCTTGCCATTCCAGCAGGATGGGAAGAAAATCTCCATGCGAATGCCGTTAGGACAGTTTTCATCAATGAATTTCTTGGATGGCATGGTGTGGCGGTAGAGAGTTGGTTCGGGAGTGCCCGCATAGTTCAGGCAGTTGAAACCTACAGCCTTTTGGGACAGGGCGAATTGTGTGGACTCGTACTTTGACCAAGAGGACTTTGGAGGGTCGGGGACTGGCCAAGTGAAGTTGCGCAGGTAGGGATCTCCAGCAAGTATGCGGAAGCCCTTGGGGAATGCCTTGACTCCCTCTCCGCGCGGCAGATAGTAGCTGTAGGATGCATATATTAGGATCTAGATAAGGAAGCTCTTGATCTGCCCATATTTTGGAAGAGAAACTTACACAAGCATACCACCGACTTGCTCCACTAATTCGGTTTCTCCATTGGGATACTTGAAGTAGGCTCCTGGGGTCCAATAGATGGATTTATCCTGCTTTATGGCGCAAGATGTGCAGTGGGATTTCAAGAGATCATCAGTGGTGACGGTCATACCAAAGTCTATCAGGGAAGTTAATTATATAAATGCCAAACAAAATAGGTGATTAGACCTGTGAATACATACTGCTAGCACCGTGGACAACATGGGCGTGAGGTGCAATTTGGCCAGGATTGACGAGAGGATCTAGACGAGCAACACCCAAACGCCCCTGGCAAGGCAGACGCCAGAATGCCAAAGCCGGGGAGATGGCAGCCACCAGAGCCGCTGTGTAGATGATGCTCAGATGCATGTTTAGTATATAGGAAGGGCTATAGCTGTATCCGAGTCCCAGACTCTGAATGTAGATGTTTGATCTGATAAATCCGAGTGTATACAATAAAAGAGAGGATGAACGATTGTAAACCTGCAATTCCAAACCCCATAAGAATAAAAGTAATGAGTGACAGATATAGCAGAAAAGAAGTGAGTTTCTGTTGTGTGTTGGTGGGTAGACTGTTCGGAGGAGTGACTGGTGGCGGAGAGTCACTCACTGCAAGGTCTAATCAATATCAGCACCAAACACAGCAGTGAATCAACACTGGCGGTGACAAAACAGAAGCACACAAACAGTGATTCTACGACATGAAACAGAACCTTTTACACTGTTTATACACTTCTTCTCAACGGGCTTGAAGAATAACGATATCCGTCCCTCGCGTCTCTTGCGCGTTGGATCCTTGGGGGAAGATGTTGGATGGTTGGGATCCAGGGAGGGGAATTGAAAAATCGACTGCGAAAACGAGTGAATATAAAAAGGGAGGACTTGTGAAGCGGTAGTGCACAAGGCAAAAGAATGAATAGCTTCAGAAAAACAGAACAGGAGAATGATGTCTTCCTTCTCGAGGAAGAGATACGGTCTCCGAGCAGACGGGTGTGGTGAGGAGTGAGAAGGAGGAGGAGAAATTCTCAACCAAGAAACAAGAAAAAGAAGCCGTAAAACCAGAGGCAGGAAGGAGAGACAATCAAAACAGTCATCGTTTGCCCCTTCAGACAGGAGAATGAGTTTGGACAGAGGAGGTTGGATAACGCTAACTGGCTGAGCGCGGACAACTTAGTTATCCAGCGCACTTATATTATAGGACCAGGAGAAAAGTGGTGCAGAGGGTGCACCGGCGGACATGCCATACGGTAGCCAAGCACCTGAACACACAGCAAGCACTCGATCAATATCAAGACCGTGGCGGGGGGCACAGACTGTCGCTGTCAGCAGAACAGGATGATGAAACACCAGTGACATCCTGGGCAAATTTCTCAAGCGGGCCTCTGTCTTCAGTTGTCCCTCAGGTTTTCTCGGCATCATTTCCTGAGGGTTTGGTTCCCATCCCTTCTCAACCTACGCAGTATACACTCACTCATAAACTACACTCTCCGTAGCTTCTTCCTTCTCCTCATATGCATATCTTTTAACATCGATCAGGAATGATAGGCGTTGTCGCCATCAAAAACGGAGACCTGTGCGCTGCGTACATTCATCCTGATCGACCTTTATTTTATTTTCCGGCGAATGAGAAAAGGGGTTTCGGGTTTTAGTCCTTGCTTTCAGCCTCCTAGTAAAACTCATCTTGGAATCTTGCGTTGTTCTTTGTCCAAGGGTCACCTCTTGATGTTCATTTCATTTAGCAAATCATCCGTTCAAGGGGTAGGGAGCCTTTCTCTTCCCGCTATCTCTCGGCTCCCCCAGTTAACTTCGATGTTTTCCTGGTTGCTCGGTTGATAGTCAGGAACCAGCCAACCACATCGCGCTGCCTTTTCCCCCTCTTTTGCTACCATCCCGCCTTTGATTGGAAGTTGGACCCATGGACCCCGGTCATGATGAAACCCGTGGCTTTTCGCTAGGCAAATCACTGCCATGCTCCATATGAGATGGTCAACGAACAAATTACTACTTCCCCATCCGCATTTACAATAGCCGAGTGCAGGGAATCGTCGTGAAGTGAATTATGCTGGGATGGCATGAAGCTTCATATCCGATTCTTGAGTGATGCCAGGCGGTGCCTTGGAACGCTCATTATCCTCGAAGATGTTTTGCAAGTCTACACTCCAATTGACTAATTACTCCCGAAGCTCTTGGGAATCAAAGAGGGAATCGACCCAATCTCTAACTCTGGGCTTTCATGAACCCCTGAGGAAACCTTCAGACGGCGTTTATGTTGCCCGCCGGCAGTGGAGTGCAAGAATGTAGCTCAACGGGATGCTTGGAAATCACTGGGTGCAGTCCTCTTACGGTGACTTTGTTTGTCTCTCCCCCATATCAGAATCTAAAAATTTGCGATTCTATGCCCCTCCTGGGCATTTCACCTCTGGAGTGTATTTGGGTTTGCTGCTCTTGTGTGATTTAAATTCGATAATTGGAGTTTTTTTTGTTCGGCTGCTAGTTGATGATCCTTGGCATGCTTGAGCCTTCTAGCCACCACAAACTCCACCAACACTAAACACCAAATTGAAAAAGTCGAAAAAAGAAAAGAGTCGAAGGAAAAGATAAATGGGATATTTAAGCTGCAATTTATCTCGCATCAAAAAATATTGCGCGCTTGTGTTTTTTCCCCGTCTGAGCGTTTTAGTGCAACCGCATCATCACTCGTACTTGGAACAGACGTTTTTTGACGTATCCGAGTACGTCGCATAGTTTTCAGATAACATACATGCATAAGCAACGACTCTGCAATATGATGGTTTGGAATTTTATGTCAACGGACGTAGCAATATTATTCTCGTTGAATGCCATTCGCCCCCCGTTTGCCAGCACAGCAAATTTGAGAAATTGTTTCGATGCTGAAAGACTGAGATATCGTGATACAGACAGAATGCTTGCCGATATGCATAGGTAACTAGTTGACTGCAGAGTAACTAACCCAACTAATTAACAGGTTGAATAAACCATCCGCAGAATCATTCAGACCCAACTTGGCTTTTGAAAACTTTGGGATTCTTTGATGAGTTTTTGGGGGTCTATTTCAGCCCTTTCAACTTGACTATACGAGATACCATACATAGCTCTAGAGACCCCAGACCAGCTCAACAACTCTCTGCATCACCGCCTCCCGATTTCTTCCATGGTTGTGATTGTATGGGAAACATCTACCGTCTTCATGATCCCATGTCCGGTAAATGAATGACCTCCGCGATGATGACCATGCGAAGAGCCCGGCTGGTCAGCCCGGATTGCAGTCTCGACCTTCAAATCCGATTGTGTCTGTGGGGTTAGAATGCCTTGGTCAGATCCCGTCTCATTGAAACTACCCTGTGAGCCAATTATCTTGGAACTGGATCCGGTCAGCGTATTTGTTCCAGCCAGCTCGCAATCGCAACTCCTGCTGCCATTTCGCGACATGTATTCATTCGATATGCGGTTGAGAAGGGCTGCAGTGACGGAGACAGGCGCAGATTATACCGATGCTCACTTCGGCGTTCCTGTGTTGGTTGCCGATTCAGTTTTAGCAACGTGAATGCAAGTAGACCGTGCGAGAGGAAATTAAGAGAAGAGAATTTGATCACCTACCCCCAGAGATTGATTTGCATGAACACATAAGTCTGATCTTCAGCCTTCCCCCTTTGAACAATCAACACCAACCTCACTACACTCGACGCACAAGCCAACCCACCCGCACCTAAGATTCCAATGACCCGAATCTTTTTCCTGAGCGACATCTGCAGAGAATGGGTCAGGAGAAGTGGCAGGATCAAAATCGTCAAGTCGCTCACGACACTAATAATTGCATCCGCCAGGATGATTGCCCTTTCATCCAAACAAGAGCCGTTTGAGGTCTGACCCATCCAAAAGTGGGAAATGGGAATGCAGATGCGGATCTTGACGATGATGGCCGGGATATAGTATGCGAGCAGCACCCCGAAGTATACGTATATGAACCTCACCGTTTTTCTGTACGGGGCGAATACTCGGGTCAGGATGAGGAGGATGGATGCCTTCGTGAGAAATGCGGCTGGTCCGTATATGACCATTGTACCGTACACAGTCTGTTTTGGTTCTCAATCCGGCCGGTTTGCCATTGTTTAGCCCCTGGTTCCGGTACACGGATCGGGATACGGAGTGGTCCACTTTCCTTACGCACCTTGTTGAATGGGATAAAGTCCTCCTTCGGGACGTTCCATTGGTGAGAGCCGCCACCATATTTTCCCACTTCAATGGCATAAAAATCAGTCCATTGTATGAAACATGTGAAGAAGTGTTATTTCCGGGAAGAGAGACTGACTCAAAATCGCAATGATGGAATACCCAATTCCAAGAAACTAGAGAGAACAATCAGCCACAATTCCCCTTGCAACTGACCAAGCAAGGTTTCGGTACCCAAGCTAGCGAACAACACCCTGTGTATTTTTATTTTTAATTTTTTTTTAGCACATCAGCTCAAGGGTTTCTCCCCGACAGCAAGATTGAAAGAATACAGTCAGTCTCGCGGAAAACAGCTTTGGAAAAGAGCAGCTTACAGTCTTCCCGCCCGAAACCTCTGTTAATATAGATTCGAACATACATCCGGAGGAAGAAGAATAACGATGTGAAGGAGATGCAGAGGCCCTGGGTGACAAGGTTCCAAATATGCAGTGCCTCCTTCGTGCCGTCGAGGTTTGATTCCATTCCTGGAGGAGGAACCAGGGCTGGCTCTGCTGCAGCGTCCATATTTCGCTTTCCTTTTCTTGTTCTCCTTATCTTTGACCCGAATTAACTTCTCGGTGACTTCTCGATCCCCTCCGGTCTTCAGGCTCGTTTCCCTGCCCCTTTACTTGCAAATCGACTAAAAGAATGGCGAAAAGCAGAACTTCTTTTCAAATTAGTCGTGATCAAAGGATATACTTTCGAGTCAGACAAGCCATGAAAACTAGATAGATGAGATTGAGGGTAGACAAGGTAAAAAGGGAGAGGTGATGGAACTGGAACGACAATGGACGGCTGAATGGAGAATCAGGAGGGGATTGTTGGCCGGAATACCGCGATATATATCGGGACTTTTTTTTCCTTTTTTTTTTTTTTTTTTTTCTTCTTTTGTGTCCCTTCTTGATATTCGTCGTCGACTGTTATGGAATTAAAACGAGGCGCGCTCTCTTCGCAATACCTTCTCGCTCCCTCTAAATCAGCTTGAACCAGCCCAGTCCAGTCACCGTCCACATGTATCAAAAATTCCGATATTGATGGCACAATTTCATTATCAACGGTTATGATTAGAAACAAGAAAATTTGGAAAAATGATCCCCTTTATGTTAAGAAAGATGAGGCGCGAGCCCGCCCCCTTATTTTTTTCTTTTTTTATTTATTATCTTGCACATAAGAGGAGTGAAAAATGGCCTCTGGGCCACCGTGTGCGACGAGGTCACTAAAAGAGAACGCAACAAGAAACAATCATCCTTAGGACATATACTGGTATGTATTCTTCCGGCCCTTTTCCCTTTTCTTGTGCTGTTTAAACTCCAAACCATAACAAAATCTCAGGGTCTTAATGCGCGGCTCATGCATTGAAGTGTGCATATTTTGAGACTTTTTTGTCTCTATTTTCCTATTCTATCAGTTTGTGCGGTTCAAATCGTGAACCACCTTCCTACAACGACGGTTAAACAGAGTGTTACTACTTGTGTTGCGCCGTGTTAACGGGCACAAGATATGTACTTTTAAGTAAGTAAACCTGATAAATTGGGACTGAAAGAAAAAAAAAAAAACCTGCGTTGTCTCCAGTTCAATTGAAGACATGGATTCATACGTCTCCATAACTCCTCTCCGTAGCTGTTCTTGATTACGGATCCCGGTTTGCCCTCTGTCCCTAAGGGCTCAATGGCTGAGCATGTTTCAAATTGGGGATGTGGCGCACATGTATTAACAGAGTGGTTAAGCTCCCAGCATCCAGGAAATGGCAAATTCTTTCGTGCCCTGCAAGCCGAGTTGGATTAGGCAAAGGATGAGAAAAGGGCGCACAAGCCTCAGGGAAACCTCTAGTGGGAATAACAACTACAAGAAAATGCAATGCTGGATTCAAAATGATTGAGGAACAGGGTCAGTGCAGATACGGTCATACAGGACAAGCTCCACCGAGGTTGCTTTGGCTGCGGAAGAATCAGATTCCTAGTGTCCTACTACTACGCGAAACCCATCTGTATACAGTCCGTAATTTGAGCTTGACCAGAAGCTCCAAGTAGCGATTACAGACGGATCTGATCCCTGCAGATAGGGATGCACTGTCCTGAGTATATGCAAGAGAGCTCAGCTTTCGTGTTTTCAAGAATTCCTAGGTTAGATGTCCAAACAAGATCACACAATCGAGCTGCGAACTACGAGATTATATGCTAATTATATGGATTACATGATGCATGCATATGCCATGTCCGTTATTTGTCAGGGCCTGCAAACCGATCACATTACTTATACTTTCCCTTGTTATATTGATGTTATAAACCTTGCAATTCCCTTCAAATGACGCCCTCTAACTTCTCCAACTGGCCCTCCAAGTAGGTATCAATAACAGACTACGCGAGTTATGAGTATATCACAAGGATGGAACTGATATTCAAAGAAAGCGGCCTAACCTCTCCTCTTTTATATCTATTATACATCTCTTCTCTAATAAGGATTTGGAATTTATCAATCTGATTCTTGTTTATAAATTTTACTCTGAGTGAGAACTCCCGAACAAGTCCCCCAGGTATTGGACACGGTTGAGAAAAAGTCATCAACAGGGCCGATAAATATACTCAGCCTTGTCCAGTCATCATAAGACAGTGGTGACCTACCACACCCACCCCTCAGCCATGCACACCAAAAACAGCCTTCAATTTTAAAATGCACTGGGTGGATGTGGTCTGAAACCGTTGGGCGGGGGCGGGAAAGAAGCTCTAGCATAGCACAATAGTAATAACTATATGATAGTTTGCTTGTTTGTGAAACTTTCATGTCGGATATGTACAGGTAAATGGTGTATTCAACTAAATGAGATGAGTTTATTATTAGGTATAGCGACCATCTATACATAGGAGGCGATATGAAAACTGATAATTTCAGGAGTCTATATGTTGGTTAGTAAAATCATAGTCGACGTCCTGTCCATTTTAACCGAGATAATAAGTTTTATCACTACCATCTGTTAGAAGGAAGAACACGAGGGGAGAAACTAATGATTTGTAGTGGACGAAATGATAAAAGGTTGGATGGAGTACGAGACAGTAAGAAGATGATATATGTGGGTTTGGTTGGCAGTCAGAGATTAGCTCAAGAGGATAGGGGTAGGTAAGTGCTGTATGCTATCTGGTCCGGAGCAAAATAATACTTCTACCTCGATCAATCGAAGTTTTTTGACAGGTCGGTTGGCTTGCTTTAATCTGAAAACTGCAGAGTGGGGTGAGAAGACGTATGTGCCATGAATTATTATGAAGCCAACCAAGTGATATTAACAAAGAAACTGAAACAAACAGAATAATACTTTAAATCATATTATTATAAATCCCGTAAATTAATATCAAAGCTAAATAGGTTACCGTTAATCATTGAAATCGTGGAAATCAAATCCAGACCGTAGCCTCAACGCATCAAAGGGGGGGAGGGGGGGGGAGGAAGTCCGAAAAGCGCAGCTCGTTCTGTCTGCATAACGGGAAACGAAGGCCAGGGGAACTTATTAAGTTGCTCCTCATCCTCCGGCCACTTCCCTTACATCCGTATGACACATTTCGTCATAGACATCTGAAGCACCCAACAGTGAAGATGCTTATTTCTAATAAAAGATCAAAAAATCGCGATTGCGTTTGGTGGAGAAGAGACACCACCGGGCATATTGAGAGGCACCGACGAGAGGAAGAAACTCCATCTCTCTAGCTCTTGGCATGTGCGCGAGAGACCTTCAAGGTCGAATAGCTCCCCTGATGCAAGGTTAGGTAACGACTCCCAGAAACATCGATGTCTTTCGATATCATGTCTCATTGGTTAAGTTTTCGGCATCAAAATTCTCGGAACACATACCAATTGGAACTCCCCATCCAGCAAGCAAATATTCATGAAGGAATATTTCAGGGTTCTGGGGGGGATAGACCTGACAAATGCAATAGTTAAAAGTCAGCCAAGCTTTGGGGGGAGGATTCCGTAGATCTTGTCATTGCTCAGCAACACCCACCTCCCAGCTGATCGCGTCACCTGCAACGGCGGAAAAGCCCGTGTTCCATAACCACCGGAGCATCTCAGTCGTAGCTTCAACGCCCGCATGTTCGGGTTTGGGATCCACCGAGTACGCCCGTTTTTGATCATCAGTCATAAGGTTGTCCCACTCATTGGTCACCCCAATTCTGATAAATAAGATGTCTCCGCGTTTAAATGTCAGGTTACATTCATTTGCGATATCTAAGATCTCCGATAGGAGGATTTGATGGGTCGAAAAGGTGGTGTATTTCATCCCCTTTTTTGCGGCATAGGAGGCATAATCAATTAGAACTCCGCGACCTTTGAGAGTATTATGAAACTCGGGATATTAGCGTCACGGTTTCCAATGCGTCAAGATATTATAGTATACAATAAATCAAAATGTATGATATGGTAAAAAATACCTGTAATTCCTTGGCGAGCCCAGTATTGCATCCCTATGCGATTATTTGATCGATTAAGAATCTCACCGGCGGTGGTGCCTCCGTAGAACACTCGTTTTGTTTCCTTGCCATCGGTAGAAGGTACACGTTGTGAAAAATGACGAAGTCCGTCCCATTGACTGCTTTGTTCTTAATATGTCTGTTAACCAAATAGAACACCAACAAAGACAGATAAGTCGAGTCTGGTAACGCACGGGGGTTCATGATGTAAACGTCGTCAAAAGCAAGACCATCTAAAAGAGATATGATATGATGCTGACAAGGTTGCCGATTCAAATTAGCCAGTTCCAGCTTTGTCATCTCCCAGCCAAGAGTCACCCGCTTGCCCGTCTTTATTTCTCCTGCTGCTTCTGCCACCACCGCTGGGGTCAAAAGAGCGAGCTTTCCCAAGCCCTCCTCCACGCTCCCGGGAGTGCCAATCCACACTTGGCGAGGATTGGGGAGCTCATCAAATGGTATGTCGAATGGCGATGCCTGGGCCATTGCTGCAAGTTTCACTCCACCACCAGGTCGATGACAGTGTAATAGTGGTCGTATGATATTCTAAGGCTGCGTGCTTGAAAGTGTTAACAAGCGAGATGGGAGTTGAGATTAACGTCACACAATCCCACTATGTGCGACACTGCGATGGACCACAAAAGGGTTGATTGAATTAACCTTTAAGGGACCAAAACACCCGGGCAGAGTTGACACATCACAACGACATTCTAGTCAGAAATATGAATAAGTGTCTAAATAGCTCCTCCCCTGTAGAAGATAAAGGAATGTTGAAATCTATTTCCCTCGTAGGTTGGCGAACATCCTGACCTCAATAGAAAAAGGGGGGAATTCACAAAGTGTCTCATCTACCGGGCTTTTGAACAAAATACTTACAAGAAAGGTTTAAACACAAACCCCGACAATTGCAAGGGGAGCTTGCAATATATATGAAAATAGGAGCACAATTGGAGTCCCTGGTATGCTACTCGCATCCAATTTAACTTCATGTGCATCTTGGAAACTAGAATGATAATATATATCGTCGGGTCTTGTGCCCAGCGGTTAGTTGCGTAGTTGGGAGGCGCAGATATAGCCGTAAATGAGCAATGACTTCAACCTTCATCCACAGGGAGTGTTTTTTTACTCTTTTTTTAAATCCCTTTTCGCCCTCTTCTATCTGCATATATGACCATATAGTGTCACAACATCGCAGGAGATCCCTCCCACAGAACATGCTCCTCTTAAAAGATCGTTGAAATTAGCGTATTTCGGCGAACATAGAACGCCATTTGCAGCCACGAGGTTCATCATGGCCGTTTAATACTCTATTCAATTTCAGACTGCCGTTCCCCTAGATATGGTAAATAGGATGGAATATAACTTTTGTCAGGTCTAACCCGGTGCACCCCAATGATACCACATCCAGCCCATGGGTGTAACGGAACCGGACGAACACCGCAGGCATGAGCGGGATTGGAGAGGGATTGGGATTCCAAAGCGGTGACTAGCCGGGATTCCAGATATCAAATCGTTGGAGAAAGAAATTGAAATGGGCGAAATGGAACATTCCAACGTTCTTCCGGACAGGTTTGATGCTGGCGGCTTAGTTAAGTTAGTCAGCTTCAGCGCCTGTTCTGCTGAGTCATCCAAGTCCCTGATACCAAACCCTTCTACGTTTAAGTTGGGGAGACTTTGGGACAACAAATATCACACCGATGCAGAGTTTGGCATCGCAATCGTCGACTCCAAGGCCTGGGGGGCGGGGGCGGGGGCGGGGAAGAGAGGAGGCCTTCTTGACGTGCTCTTGATTACGGGATTATCCTCCACTGAACTGGCTCTGGAATTCGTTCGTAGTCTGCTGTCTGCATTCTTCTCAACTTTTCACAGCCATTGCCAGCCATCTCCTATTTAAAGCAAGAGTCATACTGACCCGTGAATAGGTGGATGTCCTGTGCTGGCTACAGTTTTTGCGTGAGTCTATTCTCACATCCTGGCTGTTGCTTTTTGTACTCCTGACTCCAGAGCAGGGTGGGGCTGGTACATTTGCACTGCAAGGATAGTTCCCATGCACAATCAACAGCCATTCGCCAGATACGGCTTCGAAATCATGAAACAAAAGAACATTGGGGTCCTATTTTGTCTAAAATATGCAATTGCCCGTTTTCATCCAATACCGTTGCATGAAAATAGTACAGTCTCTTCAATATGCAATCCGGGATTGCCCCCGAAGATATATCTAAAGCCAGATGGCTAGATGCCAATGGGCCATGCCTGATTACACAACAGCTCGTGGTTTTGAGCAAACATTCCTTGGGTGACTTTTGGTGGTTACTATACACTTTATTACTTCCAAATTTGTATATTTAGGGGGTTCCCTCGTTGTTCTTGAAAATAGTTCGTCTTACGAACCGAGTGTGGTGTTGCAAAACGCGTGGCCCGGAAGTTCTATGAAGAGTTTCTTCCTCTTACGACATTGAGAAATTATTTTGAATCTGAGTATGTTAAAACCCGCTCATCGCTTCGTTCGGGACCTGGCATCATGATTTGAAGGCCTAGAGGGGATTACAAATTCATAACAGGAGAGACCTTCCAGTACTAGATCTTCTTTACTCATCTCGATTTTAACAAGCTACCCTAGTTTGTGTTCTTTTTATCATCTAATTCGTTTTTTGTTCACTTTCTTTCGAGACAAGTTCCTGCTGCTCCAGGTCAAGTTTTGTTTTCATTTTTTTTTTCTTTTCTTTTTTTCCTTTTCCCTCTCCTTATGTACTTATCATTTCTTTCCAGATGATATCTTAAATCTTAATATTTCTATTCTTCCCTCCCACTGCGAACCCCCCCAGCTGCTTCGACCTGCGCTCGATATGGCAAATTTCGGAGCTCAGACCAGTCGATATAACCGACTGGTTATAGTGTTCGTTGCTTTGGGCTCCTTTGTTCGTACAATGCAATTTTGTTTCCTTCCACTTCTTCCGAGACCTTCTTTTCCTATAAATTTTAGGCTAACCAATTTTACGGGAGACTTCTTTAGACCTATGGTTACTGTGCCTCTATCATAGGCAGCACCATCGGCCAGCCTGGATGGTATTCATTTTTCAATCTCCCTTCGCAGGACGAGCCCGGTTATGCCACAGTTACAACAAATGCAATTGCTACCGCCAACGGCGTCTTTAGTGCTGGTGGTGCTGTCGGGTCTTTGTTTATGATGTGGTCTTGCGAAGCCGTTGGCCGCAAAGTCAACATTCAACTTGGGTCGTTCCTTGCAATTGTTGGCGGTGCGTTGCAGGGAGGGGCGGCCAACTTGAAGTATGCCAGAGAATCTTACGATTGTTTGCCAGAAGCGGTGATTATGCTAACTTTGCGGATAGAATGTTTCAAGCTGGTCGGCTTGTCTCTGGCATGTCAATTGGTATTCTTGTTACTGTCTGTCCAATGTATCTCGCAGAAATGTCAAGCCCATTTGTGCGAGGCTGGCTGGTTGGACACCATCCAATATTCCTAGTTTTTGGCTACATGTTCTCGAGCTGGGTTGGCTATGGATGCTACTTTGCAACAGAGAGCAACCCTACCTTTGCCTGGCGTTTCCCGCTCTGTTTGCAGATCCTAAGTCCTCTCATTTTACTTGCGGGTTCTCCTTGGCTTCCGCGGTCTCCTCGATGGCTAGTATCAAAAGGAAAGCTCGATGAGGCCTGGGAGGTTCTTCGCCATTTGCGACGATCAAAGGACGATCCGGATGATCTAGTTGCAAAAGAGGAATTCGTTCAAACAAAGGAGCAGCTCAAACTTGAGGCAGAAAAACTTGCCGCCACCGGCCATGGAGTGTGGACCGCGGTTTTCAAGAAAAAGTCCTACCGACAAAGGATGATCATTGGCTTTCTGACTCAGTGGGGAGCAGAATTTGGAGGTCCCTTGATCATTGTAAGTTTACACAAGCATAAAAGTTTGAACTAGCAGTTGCGATTTGTTACTAACATCTCATTATTCAGAATAATTATGCAGTCATTCTATACCAAAACCTTGGCATGACGGGTCACATGCCGCTACTCCTGAGTGCCCTATGGTTGACCACGGCAGGCCTCATTTACAATCCCACTGGGGCGTGGTTGCATGATAAAGTCAATTCTAGAAGATCCATGTTTATCACTGGGTTTATCGGCATCGTTGTAACGACATCATGCTTAGCCGCTATGACCGCTATATACGCTGGCACGCTGAATCGGGTTGGCAACGGGTTTGGAATATTCTTTATTTTTTTATATCTCACATTCCAAGGGTAAATGAACCAAATTGTAGCAGTCAACTTTATATATTCATTTCTTTTTGCTAATTGCTCTTTCAGAACCTTTTGTGACACCACAATGTACCTATACGTGTCTGAGATATTCCCCACTGAGATCCGTCCCATTGGGATGGGGTTTTCCCTCTTTGGCCAGTTCGCATGTAAGTGTGTTCATCGGAGCATCTACCACTGGGAATACAACCCTTTACTAACGATTATACAGCGACGATCATTCTCTTGCAAACCGCTCCAATCGGATTCGCTCAGGTTGGCTGGAGATACTACCTGGTTATTATTTGTTGGTCGATATTTTTCATTCCAGGTACTTATGAGCCCTCACGGTTACTTTCGGCGTTTCAATCACCAATCGACCTCACCAATGAAGTCTAAATCAGATTGGTGAAAGAAGCCACAACAATGCCAGAGCTAACAATAACATATGATGGATAGTTATATACTTCTTCTTCCCGGAAACCGCCCGTCTAACACTGGAAGAAATCGCGAGAAATTTTGGCGAAGAAGTTGCAGTTGGCGTTGTAGATGCAACCGATGAGGATAAAAGAGCTCTGGAGCACAAACTTCAGAGCCCTGGAGTGACAAGATCGACAACCGCTACCTCTCGTTCAGATCCGGATTCAGGTTAAATTTTTGAACAGAGATGTGGCACGACGTGGTACAGTGTTTTCCCAGCCTTTACAACGCATGATCGCCACCGCGTGTCTTGCCTTTCTTGTTTCTTAAGTTGTATTATTTACTTCGTGGTATGCGATGGTATGATTGGTGAAGGGACTGGCTAAAACTAGATAGAAAGCTGTTATATTGCTTCCACTTCCCTTATTCCGTTCCCACTTTGGTTGTGGGTTGGTGGCGGTGGAGGACAAGTAGGAGTAGTGGGTTGTGTTGCCTGTGCCACAGCTTTGCAGAACGGGAACGAATATCCAATGTCGGATTTTTGGGATATATTTAACAAACATATATATAATCAAACTATAGTCTAGAACACCGGAATCTAGTTGAAAAGAAAAATTGAATAAAAATAGATATGTACAATGATGCACTTGACATCACTGAAATTTGCCTATTCAAATTAATATAAAAGTCCTTTCCTTTGGGATAATAGCTAGCCTCACCAGGAAACTTAGATGCACACGACAATACGGATATGTAAATATGGAGCACGAAAAGTTCAATCCTTTTGTAAGGTCTCATTTCCCCGAAATCGGGGAGGACACGGAGGTGGCGGGTTCTCGATGAATTACATATGCTTACATTTATTTAAATGTCAACATCATGCATTGAAGTGAATCATCCTTTTTTGAAATTGGACTGTCCTCCCTACCCACATTTCCATAACCATTTATCAAGAAACAATATAGGAAAAGGGACGAGCATCGACAGTGCAACCAGCTACATACCATCGCAACAAGCTCTCAGACGCCTAGTATTGGCACCTCTGTTTTAAGTCTGCCATGCCCACCATCCATTTCCCTCCACGGATATCTGCTGGCATAGATGGCACTCACTGTCTATAGTCGTGTACCGATATGGATGTACAGAACTCGAGTTGGTCAATGCTACGTCGCGGACGAGTGAATAAAATTTTGCTGGTTATTGTCACACAAGGGGTAGCAGGGGCGCTGAAGATATATGTTATGTCGTACGCCCGCTTCCAGTGTGGACTGTGGATAGGATTGCACAGCAGATATAAACGTTAAGAGACGGATGTTGTGTGAGGTAAGTTAAGATGGTTGGGAGTCACTCGTTGGGTTGAATAAAGGGGGATGGTTCTCTGATTTCCTCCTTTCTCTTCTTTAATGTTTCCATGCTTATATAGGGGGGAAAACTCTGATTTGGGGATTTAATGAAATGGGAGGGTGATATATCAATGTTGTTTTAGCATCGTATATTAGTGGATGACGTATTGTACATATCTGTTTACTTTGTGGTTGGGAGCAAGTAAAAAGGGTTCGAGGGTTTTGAAGCAAACACAATTGAGATCCCATGTAAATTCGGAATTCTATTATAGTGATAGTATTGGAAAGGGGGGAGATGTATGAAGAGAGAAGCGCTTTAATAACAACCATGATTATACCCAACCAGCCGAAGAAACAATAAGCACTGCTGTATAAACGCCAGGATATTGACCGAGGACAAGAAGCCGGATGGGGGGAAAATGTATATTCCGTTTAAGCACTTGGAATGGTGAAAAAAGTCAACAATCACTTCCTAAGCAAGGAATCAGACATGGAAAGAAAATAGTCTCTCCCCTTTATCAACCAGACAAGCCATCCCCATAGAACAAGCAACCAAATCTGACCCGTTCCTGTCCTTGAACCAATTGGCGCAACCAAAACCGTCATTTTCTTGCTCGAATACTGCGGCCTCTTACCCTTCGAATCCTCGATATCAGCTTTGAGATTGGCGACCAAAACACTGACTTGTCCTTCAATCCTGCTCAAGAGACGGTCTACGTAGGAAGTTATATCGCCAACGGCGTAGATCGGCAGTTTTTCCTTGTTCATTGCGCCTTGTCTTTGGACGCGGAATTCAGCATCAACGGGAACCCATCCATCCTTGTCTTGCAGTTCTGAGGGTATGAAGCTGTTGTTGGGAATGACACCTGTGGTCGAGACATATGCGTCTGCGGTGAGGATTTCGCCATCTTCTAATGTGATATTCCATTTCTTGGAGGTCGGATCTTGTGAAGCGCCAGCAACCGTGACAGAAGTGCGGACTTTGACACCCAGTTTGGAGAGAATGTCGTACGCATTGTGACTAGCACTGGGCTTTAGGCCAGGCAGAATTCGATCGGTGCGTGTCAGGAGGGTTATCGATGTATCCTGTTTGCTTTGGAAAGCCTCCGCCAATTCCCCAGCAAATTCGACACCAACAGCGCCAGCTCCTCCAATGACGACCGTCTTGGCTTCTGACAAAGTCACCTGCACCTGCTCAATCGCATGTTGGAGGTCATCCGATGCCGTTGCTTTAAACGGTGCTAGAATGCTATCTTGACCCAAGGTTGCCTTGGAAGTACTTCCAGATGCTATAACAAGATAATCGAACGGAATGACCAGGTCCCTTAACTCGTCGTCCTCAGCTCCGACAGCATCGACAGTGACTGTCTTGTCATCCACATTTATCGACCTCGCAACTCCATGGACGAACGAGAAAAGCTCGGTATCGTACTTCTTGAACAACTCCGGAATGGAGGACAGATACCTTTCTGGTGCAAATGCTTTAGGCTTTGCTAAGATGCGAGGAGCGGCGACGTTGAAGAAGTGAACTGCTGAGGGGTTTATGAGTTTGACTTGTGCGTTTGGGATTCTCTTCAGGATGGCATGCGCGGTTTTAATTCCTGCCCAGGAGCCACCAACTATGACGACTCTTTTTGTGTGTGTCATCGGAGCGGGAGACTTGAGGTGAAGATGAGGCAATGGATGGATCGGGGAACGAGAGTGAAAAACGAGTGAAAAAGAAAAGAAATTAAATTAAATTATTCCGACGTGAAGGAGGCAGACTTTAAGAATTGATATGAATTTATAGAGAAAGGCTCGAGGTCCCCTTTCAAACTCCCATCAATTATTCATAAGCAACGCTGTGACAAAGCAAAACTTTGTATGGTGCAAGCTCCAGGATCCACCTGGAACCATGGAACTATGAACCCTTTTCCAAGGGGTTGATGATATGTCAGATTAGCAGACTGTGCATTGCATATCTTCAAACCGAGAGTAAATTGCATTCGCGCCGTATTGCGCTCCGTACATGCTCCGTAGATCATTCTCATGAACTTTGGGCTCACTTTTTCATTTCTTTTGGAGAATAATAACAGCTGTACAGGTTAGTCATACTATTGTTGTTAACTAATACATTCATTCTCTTCTTCAAGACAGTCTGTGATCTCTGCGTATTATGAGAAAACTTTTTTAAATTCCCAGGGTCCTTGAGAAAGCATCAGAGTAACCCCGGGATGCAGCACTTGATTTCTGTCTCGCACAAAGTGATCCAGAAGGTTGAGAATCAAATGAGATCAAAATAAGAATGTTTTAGCGCAAAACTTAATTGAGCCAAAGTAACTACCGGAGCCCGGGTATTCATCGAATAAACAGAGAATGTCTCTCTCTATTAGCCACTCAAAGTCTGGGCTTGTTGAACCGGGATGAAAAGTATTCCGGCTGTTTTATGAACCAGAATTCCCACACTGGCCCAGATGCCATTCAGGGATCCATACCGCGCCCCATCATATTTGTCAGGCCCTTACCCTTAACCAACCTTGATCCTTACCCGTAAGCCTGGTGTTGAGGGCGGAGGTTGAATCGAGATAGATGTATCGATGATGCATTGCAGAGTGTGTAGACCGTTTATTTTAGAATGGGTGACAGAGTTGACTGTGGTTACCAAAACATGGCCTCATATTAAAACCACCTCTTTCAAGCTGATTAAATAAGCCAGCATTGCTTACATTGAAAATTAGTTAATAACTGTCCATTGCTGGGCCAATTGAGAAAATTTCTGTCTGATGATTTTTGTGCCTTGTGAGTTACGGAGCAGAATCATCTTAATTCCCCAAACTATTGTTTTTACGGAGTCCCTGGAGGAGACTTGCTAAAAATGCAAAATCAACCACTTAACTAAAAATTATGCGTCGGACCGCTATTGGTAGTTAAAGTGTTTAGTTAAGATTCAGCATATTTTAACCTAAAGTTATAATTTGGTAAGGGCCTGAGCCTCCTAAAGTCATGCCTAAATTCCAGGCGTGAATGAGTCCACTATTCCAGTTTTGATTTAGCATGGTTTTAGTGTAAGTCAATACTTTTTTTTTGATAAACCTTCACGATGATTAAATGGCGAAGATACTCCGTCTTCAAGATCATCATAAGAAACCTCCAATTAGTAAATGGGTAAAATAAACATACTTACCCATAGTGATGAGACACACTCAAAGTGATGAAGGGAGTGAATTGCATCAATATCACATCAGTGAATACTGTCTTCACACAGTATCAACGTTGAGATGAAGCCGGGTTTGACATCATCTTCCCTTAAATTCAAGACTAAGAATATCATTTGCTGAATTATAGAGTCAGATCAACGCAACACCCTGTTAATGCTCTAAATAATCGGAGTCTGTGATCAGACAACACACTGCTCAGTCATCAGGCAACCAAGCGGCCCTGGCCCAATCTGGGGCGTCCAATTATGATGCGGACAACCAAGGCTGCCTTGTGTTTGGATTCCAGCCTAGTTGCACCCTTTCCCGCTGCTTCATGGAAATTCCAAGGACGACGAGCCCATTCTTCTCGAAAACTTCTAGTGTTAGTTTGACCTTTCTCCTGAGATCAAATAGTGCTTCTATTATCTCATTTCCACTGCTCCTGCCAGCCATTATAGGCCATTAGAGGTCTAGGCCGATATCAAGAGCCAAATCTATCAATACGGACAACCCCGCTGCTGACCATGTCCCTAGTCGCAGCTCAAACTCGTTCCCGGATGGGGATTCAACTCGTCCGATATCGAGGGAAATACTACTCACAACTGCTTCAACCAAATTCTGATGCAATTTCAGAGCTCCTTTCCACCATACCTGCAGACAATGTGGAGTATATTCGTAGGTTATAAGCCAGTACTCCTCCAGCCAGAGCTAGAGTCTTAAAAAGTCACAGGGCTGACATGAAACGAATCGATTCAATATGTAGTGTGGCTAAAAAGAAAGCGCCAGCAATATGCTGCCAAAGAGAAATCACTTGAAGACTCAGTGTTCACATTGGATAATGCTCGGACTCATAGTCGCGAGTATGTAACGCAGAAATTGAGAGAGGCTGAACTGCGTAACCTACCGTCGACACTGGCACCGAAATATCCGAGCCATATTCCATTCTTCCAAATTGACCTTGACTTGCAATTATTATCTATCTCGCCCCAAATCCACTTCAGCCTGCGCGATTTGCCACCTGACACCGCTGCATCCTCTTCTACTCCTTCCAATCCCTCCCTCCTGTGGTCGCTTCTGCACAACGCGGCAAATCACTCCATCCCGCTCTCATCCCTAGTGCTGGGTGAATCGGAAAGCGACCTTGACACCTATGAGCCGAGTTTCTCAACAATACCACTTTCAGCAAACAGGTGGCTGGCCTCCAATTCCCGCCTGCACCAGAACTTTTATGACCTGGCATTTTCCAACTTCCAAATCGCGTATTCCGAACAGTTGAATCAAGATTATTTCAGATGGTCTCCGGATGAATTTATATTTCGCGAGCTTGCATACGCAATCATATCTTTTGCATCTGGGCGACTTTCCTTCCGGATTGAAGATTTACCGTCTTGCTGCGGAAGGCAATACGGATCCCCTTGGCCCTCGGAGCTGAACTTTGGATACCATTTAGCAGGCCACGCTCCGGGTTCCGCCCCCGAAGGAACACTGTATTGGTTTGACAACGTGCTAGTCAGCCTGGTTCCGGATATTCCGGAACGAATACACATATATATTGACAAGGCAGTCAATTTTGGCCTGGAACAGGGCAATCTTCCTTTTCAAGCCGTTTTGATTTCCCTGTCAACAGTTGTGCTTCTGGATGTGGAAATTGACAATGAGATTCCCGTAGTGAAACATACAGAGCCACTCAAGTTATTTGAGACCTGCCCTAAGCCAAACGGTTCTTCGCCGGAGCCATCCCCCAGCAGCTCGTTGGTCGACCTCCGGATAACTTCGACGTATTCACCTGCCATTCCTCCACAACCATTACCGCCTGAACAGGTATTCAGTGTCAAGGAAAGCTTCACAGCCTTATCAAATTTTTTCACCACTGCCACACTCCGCCATCTGAAACCCCATGGCCCAGACACCCAAGGCTGCCTGCCAAGCGAACTCTACTACATGATTCTCGACTTCACTGATAACGCCACTTTCCTCACATGCGCTAGAGTCTCACATCTCTTCCGGACGTACTGTCTCTCGAAAATTCGTGTATGTGAGAATCAAAACGAAAATGACATAACACCAAGCAGCCTAATAGACACGTATTCGCACCAAATCATCCAGGTCCGCTCCCCACTTTGCTTGACACTGCAAAATAGAGAATCCGGCGAGCAGTCAGAGTGGTCTCCGTGGGACGAGAAGGATATTATGCATGGAGGTTCAGAGCTGCCGAAGTCGCTGTGTTTGGTCCCTGTGTTTGGGGAATCGGCTAGACTTAGCCAAAGTTCGAAGGCGATGAGTGTATTCTGGAAGTCATAGAAAGCCAGAGGTAGCATATGTGTATTTCTTTACGGGTTCTTTTCGTTTCCCTCTAACCCCCTCCCGTTCATCCAATTTTCCAATGTACCCCTTTTATTTTCGGTTTCTCCTACTCTTTCATAGTTCGATTGATCAGATATGATGCATTAGTATTAATGCTTGAAATTGCCGTCGCGGCATAACCGGTAATATAGGTTGTAAAGATCGACACTTTGCTTCTTGAGGCTGGAATCGATTCAGTGTGCTTTGACATATTTATCTCAAATGGTGTAGTTGTACGTTTGATTCGAAGATAGGCACATGAAAGGCTTTGTCCCCATCGAGATTGTCATTTTAAGTGGGCAGGTAACTACGTATGGGAGAGTAGAGTCAATGATGTTCAGAAATGACAAGCACAGATGCGCAGCCTGAAGCCCTGTCGAACCGTGTTTCCCCAAGTCAGAGTTTTCTGGTAAGTTCACTTTGTGTGGGGAACCCGCCGGGAAAAGAATAGCCATATCAAATCCACAGGAAACTAATGGTCCAGAAGTGGCCTGGAACACTTTACACGGAGACTGGGCTGAATATTTTTAAAAGTCGAGTTGAGCGTATCTCAATGTAGGCGCAACAATCTCGGGGCATGGCATGACTAAGCACTTGTGGTTCTCCTATCGACGTCAAAATTCAGACACATCATCTACTTGTCTTCATCTCTAGGACCAGAAACCATGGAGCACATTTCAAAACAGGATTATTAGCAGGAACTTTCAACCTCAAAATCGTGTAACTTACAATCAGGCTTTAAAGCCAAAGAAATAAAAATTCACCAAGTAAACAAAAATAAAACAAAACAGCCAATAACAGACAAACGCCACTTGGTAGATACACACGGAGAAGTGAACAAAAAGGCAGTGAAAGAACGGAACTAACCCAAACACAGCGGCATCGGGTATCAAGCAGTCAAAAGGAAACTGGATTATGAAATGAAATTAATACGCTATTTTCGTAAGGGGTTGTGAATTTGGCACATGAATTTATGTGTTGTCCATGAGGGTTGGATACGGTAGGAATACCAGGCCTGCACTGCGACAAAAACGATGGTCCTCGAATATATATGATAGAAAAGGTAATGGAAGTGAACTAGGGATCGCCAAGTTATACTGAAAGATGGAAAGTAATGCTGATAAATGAAATCGGAGGTCGTTTAAAGGCGACGAAACGTAAGAGGTGTGAAAGCGGAGGCCTCCCCACCGATCACCCCGGATGGAAGGACGTAGAATGACAAAACACCAGACGTGAATGTCCTCAAATGCTAACCTCCATGGCGCTTCCAGCAGAAGAGAGCCCATATCCAATGTCACGCTCGCTATATGTATCGTATCCATTTAAATAAATCTATTGGAACTCCACCGCTCATCACCAGGTGTACCGCTCTTTTTTCGCAGCATAGCTCCTAGGCCAGTAATAGCCTTAGTTCCCGCACGAGAGACGGTTTCACCCGTTTCATATAAACGCTTGATAGTAGTACTCCTTGGGCGGGCGGTGTTGATAGCGCAGTCTGTATTCATTCTCGAGTTCCCTGATGGGCTCCAGGTGCCAGTGTTATAGTTCCAGTTCAAGCTGTTGGCATCAGACCGAGAGCTTGGTCTCGAGGATGAGGTCGAGACGAAGGACATACTGCTTAGATTCGTGGTGGACATGCTCCCACGCGGTATGTAGGTGTAAGCGCTGCGACGATGAGGCTTCAGACTTGAATTGATGCTCTCGCGTGATTGGGGTCGTTCAGACCGTAATGGGTCCGTTGGGTAGAATCGCTGTCTATAGCGGTGTGCTGGGGAATGGGGAGAGGAGTTGTCAGATGAGGGATAGTTGGGCATGCTGTTAACGCTGGCTAGACTGTTGATTGAGTGGGTTTTTTCATGGAAACCGCTTCTTTTTGATGTTGGATGTAGCAAATTCGAATTGAATACGTCCGGGAAAGGGAAGTTTGAAGAACTGTCCGCAGCATTGATGAGTGGTGGCGATGGATTGATGTTGATTTTTACACTGTTGTGGTAATGGCTATATGTTCCTTTTTCCGAGATTGATGTTTTGGACATGAGTTGTTGATTCTGTAGCTGTATGGAACCGGGGCGGTGGAGAGACACCGTGCCCGAAGGAGGGGATGGAACATCTGAAGAGATTGCTATTCCCGTTAGTTGTGGGACGGGAGGCGGATTGGTCTTCCTGGTGATCTTCCGGGATTTCCTATCCTCAGTCCCTTTGCTACTCCTCTCAGAATTAACTCGTTCTGCTACATAATTCTCAATTGTCTGGTGCCGCTGTTTGGAAGGGTTCCGTTCCAAGATATGAGGTGATGGCAGGAGAATATGTTTCTGAAGGAGCAAAGGTTTTACGTCTCGCGATTTGCTCCGGGAGGCAGGGGAAGAAAGTTCGGATTCGGAACCGAAGAAGTGGCTATTTCTTCCACGCATGTTGAGGTCAGAAAGTGCAGATACAGAGGCATCCGAGAATTTCGCTTTAATAAAAGATGCGGGCTCCGAAACCGGGAGAGAAGAGTCACGTTTCTTATCCTGTTTTCCCATCCTCAAACTGGAGATGCCATTTTTCAAGGAGACATTACTACCGGGGCTGCTTTCGCTAGAGACCTCACCAGTGACAGGAGGAGAATTCCTCTTCCTTTGTCTCGGTGTGTTTTGTGCAATGGAAGGTGGATGAGATTGCGCTTGGATGGAAATCAAATGGGGTTTGCTCTCTGGTACATGGAAGGATATTGGGGTTGCAACATGAAAACATGTATCGGCAGAACACTCCTCGTCTGAGGGCACTACCTCAGAGCAAAAGGATTGAAAGTATTGCATAGCTTCCTCTTCCGTGACATGGTTCGATACGAATATAGGTTCTGCAACCGGAAATAACGTTGGAGAAGCTGATATAGATTTGGGAGAACTTATCGAAGCGGTCTCGGTTGCGTGTGATTTGAGAGGAGGCATCAAGGTGATGCAACTATCACGGTTAGCGGTGCTGGTTGACCTCGACCCTGAAATATCTGTAACTGTGAAAGGTGGGATCGGAATTTCCAATGAAAACGTAATCTCCGATGCATAATTCTTGTTGGCAATCGAGCTTTGGGGTGAATCAAAGCCCACTTCTTCGAATTCAGAAACCCCAGTATCACTATCATTCTCTATAGGAGAGAAAAGATATTCCGTCCGCTCAGACACTTCTGCCTCCGATACTTCCTCTTCCTCGGATTCGTATCTCGGTTTTATATTGGTCCCAATATCGGCAACGTCCATTGAAAGTCTCCGACTACCGAATTTCTCATAAAGCTCAGCTGAACTGAACGCCCCTTCAGTGACGGAACCCATGGGTGTATCGAAGCTTGGTCCTCCAGTTAAGGACAGGTTAATCTGGAATACGACGCGGGGATAAGATAACTGATGAAAATGAACGGAAAATTATATAGGCAGATAGATAACGGCACGACAAATAAAAATAACCAAGTTGAGGGTAATCACCGGAACAAAAAAAAAAAGGGATATACTGATATCAAGTTAGCATCAGGCAAAACTGATTGCAATTCAAGTTCAAGGTGGAAGCTCACCAGATAGCCGCTCAAGATCATCTGGGCGGGAGGAGCTTCATAAACGAATCCACGCAACAAGCCCCGGAGGCACAGAGCCAAACTTGCTCTATCGCTAGGGACCGACGACCATGTCTGGGTTGTAAAGGAAGGAAACCCAAACACAAAGGGATTGTATCAGATAAGAGGACCCTGTTCAGGGCGTGTATGAGGAGTCAAGCCCTGCACAAATCCGCAGATCCCAAACAGCGGGAAGCGCAGGGCGTGGGTCAGGGGATAATATATCCCTGAAATCGGTCAAGAACTCGTCTCCCCCTCTCCGTAGGGAGCAGGGACATCATCCTGCTTGGAATAAGTTGCATTTACTATTCTGCTTGGTATGGGATGCACGAAGCACCAGTAGCTGCTCTCCAGTTCATGATTCGGTTGGCTTGAGGAGGGCTGTAAAAACAAGATACTGATTGGACCACGTCCTGCCTGGGTAAGAAGGCTGGGCAGAAGGAGGAGTTAGCATCCCAGACACCGCGGGACTGTCTACCAAATAAGTTAGGAATTGCATGGCAAAATAGCTGGAGTTGGAGGTTGGTATTGCCAAACCATCATCATTGACCCCGAGCGTAGTGGGAACCGGACGTGCGGGCAGCCAAAAAGACGCTTCTCGCCAGCCAAGCCGCAAGGGACCTGTCCCTAACCCAAGTCATCCGCCCCACGAGCCGCCAATGAAAAGACTGCCGGGCTGCAGATGGCTTCGAAGATGAGACATTCCGACGACGCCAGTTTAGACCAGGGGTGGAGGGGGCAGCGTGCCGAATCGAACTCATCGTCGGAGTTCAACTTGTGAATATAGGCTCGGTTCACACGGGAAGTCAGCATTAAGTTAGCAGTGCAAAAGATTTCCTTGCACCGGCCCGCAGTTATTTCGCACAAAAAATAGTTGAGTCTTGGTCTTACAGGTTACAGATAATATCGAAATCCCCTGTTTTGTGCATAAATTAAGCAATGCATGCATCTAGCAGCCTTGCCCGAGTCGCCAGACAACCCAACTCCAACGCAGCCAAACAGCACCAACAACTAGTTAAATAATAAGAATCCCTATCCATGTAGGGGCATGCTTGCGATAATCATAGCCAGATTGTCGTGTCTCCAGTCAAACTCTGCTATATAACACACTTCTTTTCTGGCTTATTCTGCCAACAATCGAGGAAAATGTGGGGACGCAAGTGATTCTTATGGGCTGGCTGACCCATCGGACGAATCGACGAGTTTAGTTCATGGGTAGAGACGATCAAGGGCAAAGCCTCAACTGTCCCTTAACTTGACGCCGCCAAAACGGAGGGATCAACAAATTCTTGTCTTGTCCCAGGCATGCTACAAGCCTACAACCGACGTGATAGTAGTGTCAGGCCTCAAAGGGACATTCCTGTTCGGAGTCCGCCATCCATACATTGCCCATGGGTGGTTAGCAAGTTAGTGGAAGCCCCTTGCTGGATGTGCAAGGCCAGCCCACTGCTTTCTCATTCGCCCCAGCGACTGTTTAGTCCATGTCGGACAACAGGGCACCTTTTCTTCGCAACTGGCTGTGCCACGTCCACTGCGATCGGCTTCGGTGGGGTTTATCAGGGCACAGCAATATATGATTCAAAAGTCCGATGTGGCTGCAGATCTTCCGATTTTTTACCTCCAAGGTGCTAATTTCCGGCAGACTCTCGAACTGACCAAACCGACACCGACGACACTCAGCTTCCAGCCATGTTTGTTGAGAAAATATCGACGTACTCCCTTCCCGTCGCGGGTAGACCATATTCGTCACCTTACCAGCTATCCGAGCGGATGAGCAAATGACCTTGGGATATCTGTGAATCGCGTTTCACATGCTCCGGTGTGTGATGAGAATACGCTGCGATTCGATGGGTTGAAAATGTGCTACCCCTCCCAATCCCAAAGATGGAGAGCAATATATTAAATGATCAATTCCCCCCTTCTTCTGACGTGATCTTTCACTATTCCTGAAGCTGTTACGGTACCCGTTTCATCAGCGTCCAAGATCACACGCGGTAAGGGCTGCAACCTTGTCATTAAATGTTCCTTCAAGGGTTCAACGACAACCCAGTAAGATGGCATCGATCATACAAATTTCTTTCACTTAGATTGCTTGATGGAACCAGCTTTTTTCATCTTTTCCAGTGCGGAACAAGGGCCACTTACAGCCTTCTGGTTACAATGACGTACGTAACTTATTATATAATGGGTTGTCCCGTTTTCTGAAACTCCCGAAAGCGTAAAACCATATATCCAACTGAAGTAAATTTCTTTCTTCACTGTGTTCCTCCTGTAGAGCCAGGATTCGCGATTTCTTGACTGAGATCGGTGAGGGGCTTGGGCCATAGGGGACAAGAACAACACCGCAGCTAACTGCCCAACAATCTCCGCCATGACAAACCCGCTATGTATCGTCAAGGAGTCCTATATAATCGGATTTGGCCGCTGCTCTACTGACGCCATTATTATGGCTGCCCTGGTCTATATTATATTCGGGCGAATAAATGTCATATATATCGCATCAGCTTGTGATTCGGTGGATGAATAAGTTGTAACTTTGCTTCCTATGAGTCGCTGCCGCCAGACCCTAGCAATTAATCGGGTCCCCTCTATCTAACAGCTAAACTATCCCCTTCTCTCAGATGTATATCGTCCAACTATGAGACTGGTATGTGCTTACTGTTTTCCTCCCAATCCTCCCTCCAACCCCCCTTCAGCACTGTTATGTGATCCTCATCCGCATACATTCCTATGGACGTAAAACCTACCCGTCCCTGTAACGGGAGAACATAATTATCCCAAGAGCAAGATTGGAACCTAAAACAACTTCCACAAAGGCATACAAACGCACATGATATGCGCGAGATGAGCGAGCAGGGGTTCGATGGGAGACGGAGGAGCTGGAGGGTAGATAGGGGATTTATACAGACACGAAATGAAAATGAAAGGCGCGATAGGTTATTTAAGGAGGTTGTGGGATGTTTTAAGGTAGAGAATCGAGAGTTTGTTGAATTCGGGATTAGGGGCGAGGCTGAGATGGTACGATGGATGGTGCTGTTGGTGGACAGAGAGGCGAAGTATATTTTAGATCGAAGGACCTAAATTCAGACAGAGACAGAGAGGGTTCGGTAGCGAATAAATCCGCCAATGAAGACATGTACCGTTCTCTCATGGATAAACGGTGATTTCTGTCCCCACTCCCCCTCCGACCCCTCACATTGGGCTCCGGCCGCCCGCTAAGGAGACAATGCGTAAATCGAATTCCAGCCCCTTGAGTTGAATATTAAGATAGCCATTGCGCACACAGTCATGAAATCCAAACAAAGACAGAGTATGTACATATACCCATTCACGTAAATATGCAGGAGAATGCAAGGATATATATGACGTTATATTCCCTTGAAAATCCCTATGTATATATAACATCAAGAGGCAGAAAAAAGAGGGTGAAAAAAAAAAAAAATGAAAACATTCACTTTCTTCTCCCCCTTCCTCCTCATTAAGCTCTTGCATAGATTAAGTACAATACATTTCCAGGTATACAGTATGGTACATACATATCGCAGCCTTCACTCCAGTCTCCGACTCCCGTTCAAAAAAGAAAATGAAAACCCAACCCCGCATCCTGTTTCTGGCTTTATCGTACCCTAAAAAAGAGAATCGAATATACACGAAAATATTATATAAAATGGTAAACATCAAGAGAGAAACAAAGAAATAAGTAGAATAACGGATGTAAATATGGCAAGAAATTGGGATAGGGAAAGAGAAAAAGATATGAAAGAAAGAAAGAAAGAAAGAAAGAAGAGAGAGAGATTGAAGACCAGTACGAAAAGAAGAGTTGCCCACGTAAATACCGAAATATTGTAAGAAGGGAAATAGAGAGGAATCTATCCTATATAGACATGAAAGGTCAAAGGAAGGTAGTAAAACGAAAGAGAAGGAATGGTAGAATATAGAACATTTGCAACTTAATATAAAGAGAGGAAATCCACGAAAGCGTCCTAAATAAGGATAACTTTGCCACCAGAAACATCAACGAAAGTTGAAAATTTCGACGAGCAAGAGACTGACAAAACCGGACCGGAATTCACATCGGGACTGGAGTCATGGGATGTGATAATTGGCGAGGGGACGGGTCCCAGGGAGGCGGAGGTATATCGCATTTCATCCCTCCTCCGCCCCCCAAAACTTCCACGAACAAAATAACACCATATCCTCATCCCATTCGTCACCACATCATCCATATGTACATGGCGTCTGTCTATGGCTGACAGATAGTGCCAATTTTTCCATTTTCTCTTTAAACCATTTCCACATCTTTTTAACTTTTGTGTAAAACCGAGCCGTGAGGAACGTATTCTTGTTCTGGTGGAATCGAATTGAATCGTTGAATGAGGCTTGTTATAGTTGGCATAGAATAAAGAATGGAGAAAACCGGGGGTTAAGGAAGGAAGGCGTCTGTAGGTAGGAGGGTCCGTAAGATAACATGATTGCGCGTGCGCGTGAGGGTTGTATTTTATGACCTCATTATGAAATCCAGCTGGCAGGCGTAGCGGCCACCAAAAGATCCAAAAAAAAAAAAAAAGAAAATATAGAACCCTTTTTAAAAGAAATAGAACGTGGTAAAACAAAAAGTGCACATGCAAATCACCAAGAAAGAATTTTTGATTAATTAATTTTCGATTTTCTGAATGGTTCGATCGTTTCGTTCCCAGATCCAATGCCAAAAAGGGGGGGGAAAAAATAGGTAACAGATAGATAGGTTAAATATAACAAGTGTTTTCGAAGGGAAAAAAAGAAAAGCAACACGTATAACACTCTGTCCGAGTTCATTTGGCGAGGATGCAACTTAAAAAAAGAGCATCATCCTCTCTCCCTCTTCATTTTGTGTCTCGCTATTCAGATATTTTATGCTTTTCTTGACCGCGTAACAGGTCCATTGGATCGGGCAGAGGAAACCGCCGAGCCATTCGTATGCACATGGCCATTGGTAGTCGCAGCAGCAGCAGTGGTAGCCTTTCCACCAACGGATGGGATTTCCAAGTTCCGCATATCGATGACGGCCTGCTTGCCGGTGTTTCTGCGCGGGCGGCCGGACTTGGCTGCTTTCTTGTATGTGGCAAAGTAGAAGGAGATGAAGAGGAGAAGATAGGAACTGAGTATGATTAGGCCGGAGATAGCGGCGAATTCTTCACCGGCGCAGCCGCCTGCGTTGGGCAGGTGGGGAAAGTAGGTGGAGGTGAAATAGGTGTATGAGGCGAAATAGACGAAGACTATAAGTAGGCAAGCGAGGTTAGAATGGGGGTGGGTTTGGTTTTTTAGGATTTGGAAAATGAGGGGGGAGGGAAGCAATGGAAATGATAGGAGTAAGTGTGCTTACCCAAGTCAATGACAAACTGCACGATCTGGAGGATTGTAACCCATTGCTTCCACCAGATGCGGACGCCACGGGCACTCTGGAAATAGTACCAGTACATGACGACATGGACCAGGAGGTTGAGGGTGATGGGGACCCATGAGACAGCGGTGTGGCCGATGAGTTGGGTGTAACAGAGGAGAGCTGTGGCGCCATGATGGTAGGTATGGAGGAAAGTGAGGGGTTTCTTCTTGAGGACCAAGAAGACGGTGTCTAGCAGCTCGAGGTATTTAGTGAGGTAGTTCAACTATATGTCGTCGAGAATGTTAGCGGTGGGGAAGTATAATAGATTTTGGAAAACATGCACAAAATAAAACACATATTACGCGAAGAAAAACGGAAATATATAGCCAATGGAGAGAGACGGAAATGTGTAGGGATATTAACAAATAAAGACGGTGCACATACATAGTACAAGACCACCAAGGGATGAGTCCATCCCCCGTCATGATTGCATATCGCGAAAAAGATACCCTTCCTCCACAATGTCGGTAGCAGCTGTTCAATAAACAGCGCCAGCAGTGTCCCGCTAATCATCGTCAGGAAGAGATTGTGTATGAGGAAAATACCCTTCAACTTCATAGCGGGACGGTTTCTCATGATCTCGCGGCCGCCGAAGACGATAACATAGTAGGATGCGAGACCGATGAGAGTTTCGTTTAGAGTCGACATGGGTGTCTGGTATTGTTTGAAGGTGAACTTATCTGGCGAGAAGCCTGCGATAGCCGTGTAGGCTTTGGAGAAGAGGGGCCATAGTTCAATGCCAAAGGGGCGGTCGATGGATGCGAGGGGGATGGCGCTGAGATCAAACATGATCGATTGACTGAGATTTTTGGAGGGGGAATCGAGAATAATTGAGAGTTGAATGATGCCGTGAATTAATGAGGAGGAATCAAGGGGTGAGGCCGGCGGAGACACATATATTCGTACAATTGGGACCAAAAATGATGACTCGCAGATGGGATTGAAGAAGGAAATGGTTGGAATTAATATAGGTTTTTTTTTATTGAATAGCGCACCAAGTTATGGATATCCCAAATAATCGAAGCGATCTGCGTGGGAGCAGCCAAAAAAAAGAGTATATATATATATAAATAATAAAACGTAACTAGCCAGGGATGGGTCGACTAAGGAGTGACAAGAAGAGAGAAAGGAAAGGAGGAAGAAAGACGGGGAGGATATGCAGGTGGCGCACAAAAAGAGGACGAGGAGGAAGAAAGAGGAGAAGAAGAAGAAGAAGGAGGAGGAGGAAGAAGAAGAAGAAGAAGAAGAAGAAGAAGACAGCAAAACTCCAAGAGGAGAGAGATTGAAGCGTTGAAGGACGAGAGGTTGGCAGTTGGGAGAAGAACGAGAAGAGGAAGAGAAAACAAAAAGACGAGCAAGAAAAAAAATGACGAGGATCAGGCAGGAAATTGGGGTTGCTGTACGGTACCGTACGGTATGGTTGAGCAGTTATGGGGTATTTAGCCGTATTGAGCGGCAAGGCCGATAGAAGCAGAGAGGGGACCAAAGGTTCCGGTATTATCAGGGCATGTGAAAGGAGAACGTTGTACGGAGTTCTTGGGTGTACAGTACAGAAATACAATACATACAATACGGCACTAATTCGGATCGGGTTAGGCGGGTCACCGATCTGAGGCTGATGAGAATTTTAGAGTAGAGAAGAGGAGGTAGAAAAGAAGCATGAAAAAAATGGGTATGAAATGAGGAACTGATGTGATGGTACGGTTTAGATCGATAGAAACAATGTCATGTTGCTGTGGTTGGTTGACAACCTCTAAGGTTGCCGCAGCGAACCTGGAAGCGAAAATAAGCATAAATCGAGATGGGATAGTTTAAAATTTGCACGGACTGGGATATCTGTCCAGTAACTTATCTGAGAGATAGATGAATGTCAATAATATTTCCATGTATTTTCAGGAGGAGAGAGATATGTTTTTGATCTGACGGAATTATAAAAGGTTTGGAAGACAAAGAGTTTGACATGCAATGAGTGTCCTTGGCGGGGAACCGGGTATATATTTATTGTTGGGTCGTCGTTTGGGGCGGTGGTTAAAAAGGCATGGTCTTGACTGAGCATCAAACTGATTAGACGCTGGAGTAATGGCAAACATAAAGTACCATTCCACCCAGAAGTAGTAGCGTAACTAAGAGCTGACATTAATATACCAAGTTGCAGCAGATTCGCGGATCCTATCCGTCTGTGTTAGCTCACAGTATGCTCTGTAAGTGCTCCGACGAAGAAATCGAGAACAGCCACACTACGGAGCACCGCCAGCCACACCCTTCTCCTCCCACGCTAAACCCCTTCCAGCGCCCATCCGCAACTCACACCACTCGAGTCTCTAGCCAATCCTCCCATCCCAATCAATCCCCGTATCCAACCCCAAGTTTAAGACGTAGGCTGCCGTCGTTGCCCCCAACGACACCGTTTCCTTCAACTTCACTTTCCAACCATCACCCCAATTCCAATTCCAACTCCAACCTCCAGCCCCAATGATGTCCTCCACCACCCTCTTCCGGCTCGCCTCGCGCACCGCCCCCGTCAGTGCTTTCAGAGCGTCCTACTCAGCCCGTTCAAGGGCCGCGACAACACCCGTAGTCGCCTCCACCGCTGCTCCCGCCATTGTCACCTTTGGCGGTGTCAGCAGCTTCAGCACGACCTCGAGATGCGCTGGGCATAGTGCTGCGCATGAGGAGGAAACCTTTGAGGAGTTTTCGGCTAGGTAAGAGTTGTTCTAGTCTTTGCGTGGTGTATGTGTGTGTGTGTGTGTGTGTGTGTGTGAGGGAGAGGGAGAAGGAGAGGGGGAATGCATACGATATGATTTGATATGATATGAGATGGCGATGTATGTCGGGTCGGGAGGGATAGCAATGCTCAACCAATGCAATTGGATGCTGGGATATATTTTTCTTTGTATCTACTTTGGCTGGGAAATGATATATATATGTATATGTATATGTATCCACATATACTTCATGACTGATCCGGTCCCAATTGCACAGGTACGAAAAAGAATTCGATGCCGTTCAGGATGTCTTCGAACTTCAGGTATATAGACTGCCTCCGCACTCCCTTTTTATCTACCCACAATCACGCCTAAATTGAAAAATCTCAATTGAAATGTTTCCCAACACATGCCAATGACCCGTCTCAAAACCACAGCGAAACCTTAACAATGCCTTCGCATACGATCTCGTCCCCTCCGTAAGCGTCATGACCGCCGCCCTCAAGGCTGCACGGAGGGTCAACGACTTCCCCACTGCCGTCCGGATCTTTGAAGGTGCGTATCCACCCACCTCTTTTCCTCTTCAATCGCATGATATATATGTATATATATGTGTGCCCAGACTAACATTTAAAAATAAAAATAAAAATAACAGGCATCAAAGCCAAAGTCGAAAACAAAGGTCAATACGAAATGTATCTCGAAGAACTCAAGGGTCTCCGAGAGGAACTGGGCGTAACTCTTCAGGAGGAGTTATATCCCGAGGAGAAGAAATAGACAGACGTCCTTGTCTTGAGTGCTGTTTTTCTCTTTTCTCTCTTTCTTTCCTTCCCTGTCTCTTCCTAGAGCCACGATTCCCAGACATCTCTCCCCACATATCTTCCTGCCAGCATTCCTCCCCCCCCTTTCCTCTCCCTTTTTTGCACCCTCGATTCTACCTCTCTTAATAAGTACGTAGATGTTTTTAGACGGCTCAGTTGGATTTGGGGGTTTGGCTTCTGTAGTGGGAGGGGTATTTGTGTATATAAGTATAAAATTACTATATCAATGATCCAAAGTTGGCAACAAAAAAGACGAAGGGAAATATTGAGAGACCAAGCGGGCCGGGCAGCTGGGCATATCTCCAGCTAGGATGGGAATTCTAAAGGTGGCGGGGAAGAGAAAGGAAGAAATGAAAGAGAAAGGAGAAAACATTACACAACACTACACAAACCTTGCATATATGTACGTATATAAATTTCAGAAAGGTTGGTCGGGGCCCCTTTTTTGTTTAAAAGAGAGCAAACCCCCTTTTCTATGTTTGTACATATATATATGCATGTATGTTCTCTCCCTCTCCAATAAACATCTCTCTCTGATCTTAAATATGTTTTCCCTCCCCTTTTCACTCATGGATCTATCCCCCTATCATAAGTAAATGCTATGACCCAGATACAAGTGTCATTCTTGCCATATCAGACGGCTTTTGATTGTACCCCCTGAAGTATGTATGTACAGCATGTATACGCATACTTCTTTGCAGGCACATACCTCTTTGGTATCAGCCGTATGTCCACTAACAGCATAGGGAATACGTCAATGTCATCCAATCTAGCTCGGTAAAAGAAGAAATTCAGACAGACTGGTTCATCGAAGAATGGGAGAACCATTCCAACGCTATTGGACAATAATAATAATAGTAATAAAAAAAATTAACCTCTCAATGCTGTTCATTTTCGAAAATATGTAGATTTATGTATATAATCGCTCTCTCCATGTCCATTTCTTGCAACCCCCTCCCCCCTCCCCCACCACCCACCACCTTTCCCCCATTTTATGCATTTTACCAAAATGTTTTCAACCGTGATGTATGGTGAGACGACTTTTTTTTTAACAATATATATATATACAACCATCCGAACAACCATGCTTCAAAGTGCCTTTTCATCCTGTCGACTCCACCCTCTAGTCTCGATTGCACTCTATATTCTTTTTTCGTTTTGTGCCCAAACAACTGTTCTCCCCCCAAATTCATTTTTCGACTTTCCCACTGTACTAGAAGAAATAATAATAATATATATATATATGTTTACGGATATATGTATGTATGTATATCAGGGAACACTATCACGCCCACAACGGCGGATGAATATACTCCGCCGCCCGATCCATCAAATTTGGCAATGTCCACTCTCCACTCGTCGTGCTCTCAGGCGTATGAGGAGGTAACGACTCCGTCTTCGTAGCTACCAGATTCATCCCTGCACTGGACTGCGGAAAACCGCCCTGCCCAACGTTGGGGGTGGATGCCGAAGAAGGTGTCGGCAATGCCCCCGCACCCCCATGGCCCTGGGATGCGTTCTGCTTGTTCTGTATGCAGAAGACGGCGTTGAGCTTCTGGAGCGCGCGAAGTGATTTGGTGAGTGGTTTGGCCCATTGCGTTTGCGTGTGCACGGGCACGGAGACGGGGACTGGGGCTGTGGAGGCGATGGAGACCGGGTCGAAGCATGGGGTGGAGATGTTAGTGGTGCCTTTGATGATTTCGGAGTGTTCGAGTTTTGGGGCTCCGAAGGATTGATGCGGTGATGTCATGTCGCTGCTGGATGGGTTGGTGGTTGAGGCTGCGGTTGTGGTGGTTGATGTAGTGGCAGCTGGAGCGGTGAAGGCGCCCTCGGACGATGCGCGTTCCGCTATCACTGTTTCTAACCGGCGGAGGAGTTGCAGGATGTGCGGGTCGTTTTTGGATTCGCCAATTACGGCGAGGAGGAAGGCGGAGCTGATGGCGCGTTGGGAGGCCGATCCATGATCGCGATGCTTGGGAGCTGACGGAGTATAATTCTACGTAGGCTTCGATGGTGCCGGCAAGCGCTGCGATGCAGTCCTTGCGTATGGCAACCCAGCTGGCA
>NW_015440969.1:0-47011 GCF_000150705.2 Paracoccidioides lutzii | reverse complement strand
TGAGACAGTATTGTGGATCGCGGAGATGTGGAGCTACATCTGCCATGATTCTTTGGAGTTCGTCTCTGTACGCTTGAATGACCGAGACTGACATTTGCGAGTGGGGTGAGAGCATGCGCGCCCTGAGGATTTCCAGGGTGAGTGAGGTCATCAGGCTGAGAGTTTCGAAGTACGAACGGTTTCCTGGTTGTGAGTTTGCATGGTACGGTATGTCAGGTTGACTAAATGCCATTGTCGATGGCCTGTCGTATGAAAGCGAAAAGTGGCTGTCTTGCCATGCCATCGACCACCTATATATAGAGCAAATACTGATTAGAATCAGGTAGTAAAGGAAAGTATATATGGCAAAGCTTACCAAACCCTTCGTCGTATGTACCGCTCATTGGCTGAGAATCTGTTTGCTTCCACATGCAAACCAAGAGCTAGACCCATTCTCAGAGTCATTCCTTTGGAAAAGAAATATTAGCATCCTTACTCCTTCAATCGAAGCTACGGCATTACTATGGAATGTCACTCACCTAGTAAGACGTAAGAAACCCCTGGATTCATATTGTAAGAGAGGACATTGCCAATTATGAGCAATGTCTGTATGGCTTCGAGGGTGGGTTGGGAAAGGAAATTTGTCATTCGTAGAAACTGATACGAACAGCATACTATACACGCATTAGGTATGGGGTTGGGATTTGTTCTTCCTTTTCAACTTATTCTTCGTTCGTAGTTTAAAACCAGGGGCTGGCGGAGAAGTGACAATGGGAATGGTTACGTACCATACACTTGGGAAGTCAACTCCCTCTCCTTGCTAGGGAGGTCGGATGATTGGCAGCCAGCAGCCAATGCCGCAAATAACAACCCAATAAAAGCAAGAGTCATGCCATAGGGCCTCTCTGTTTCCTCGCCCGAATCTGAATGCAGGTCGCCCCATATTGCCCGATTCTGCAGGAGAGTATCTACATATGCTTCAAACTGTTCGATGTCCGGAATAACCGGATAAATGGTTGCGCCAATATCTCGATAGCGCCGAATAAACCTAAATTGCACAATTAGCAATGCTAATTAACAGGAGATTGGAAAGAATGGACCAAAAAATAAAATAAAATAAAATAAATAAAAATAAAAGCAAAAATAAAAATAACCGGGCAACTGACATCCTACACTGTTCATCATCTGGTAAAACTGCACAAACTGCGCGGATATCGAATGTAGATATATCTGTTGACCACAGATCAACGAATGGGTAGGTGGCAGTTTCATTGTCGAGTCCCAGCTTTGGAAGAATACCCCCTTCAAGAAGTGCTTGGGAGGCCTCCTGCGACGTACCGGATCGGCCAAGGAGATATGCCAAGACCGACCTCGATCCCAAATGCACAGTCCCATTCCCCAGCTCATTCGATGCATGGATCCCTTCCCTCTCGGGGAAAGAATCCCCTGAACGACCTGTCGTAGTAGCACTTGGTATGGTCGACGGAACCACCTGACCAGAGTCCACCTGCTCCAGTCCCGCGCGAAGCGACGTGATCATATTTTCCATATCTTTCAGCTTGGCGCAAACATTGTCCCATTCTTCCTTGGGTATGGAAACCTTGCCCGAGGCGCCAGCCTGGCCTAATGGCAGCTCCGTCGTACTGACTTGCAGACTGCCAACATCTCCCCCACCGCTGGAAGTCGCTGTGGCGGCTGCGGCGGCTGCTGCTACATACGCTTGAGCAGAAATCTGGCGTTTCTTTGAAGGGCGCTCGTAGGAGCATAGATCTGCATGGTCGCGCTTGACGCAGCCACTACAGGGCAGATTGCGGTCACATTTGACCTTGCGTGTGTGACAGGGATAGCAGGCCTTGGGTTCGCGAGCTTTTCGCTTGGTCCGTATAATCGCATCAACCTGCGCCTGTGGGAGGTCGGAGACTGAGGCGGTAAGAGAAGGAAGCGGTGAGCCAGTGGCACTAGCGTTGAAAGGTAGTGACATCGTCAATTATAATGAAGGAGGCTGCCGTTTAGTAAGAAGGGCATTGGGGCCACTGTCCTTCACAGAGCGGATCCATACATAAAAATGGGGTGCACTGGTCTAAGTCTTAGCGATGACATTTTGAGTTGTGCTGACGTAAATCACTTCCAGTTCAGGCTAGGAGTGCGGATCAGCGATTCTCCGAGGGCTAAATCTATGCGCTGGAGGCTCCAGTTGTGTGGAAGGTTCATACATCATTTCGTCATACAGAAGTTATAACCTATAGGAAGGCATTTTATTTTATTTATAATTCACCATTTGTCTAGCAATGATCAATTCTATTCTATTTTATCCCAAGAATTCCAATTTAGAAACAAAAAGGGCATACAATTTTTATATCTAGGGAGGTATCAAATGCTGAATGCTTCACCAAACGGCAGTAAATGCATCGCCAGTCCAAACAAAAAAGGAGGCTAAACAACAATAACCCTAGATCTCTAGTTTTCTGCGCCGGTAAACCGAAAAATAAAAACAAAAAGAAATGGAAGGGGAAAAGTTTAACTAGTAAAATAAAGGTTTAATATTGCTCAAACGGATCATGTAATAAGGAAAGGAAGGATAGGAGGATGAACGGCTGAAAAAAAGGAGAATAAAGAAGAATAAGGAGAAGAAGTAGAAGAAGTGGTATAGGTGAATGGAAATCGGGTTCTCAAGTTAAAAACCATGATTGAGCGGTGTTTGGATAGGACTATTGTGTTCGACACACATCCCAGCGATGGAACGAGGCAACCATAGTTGGAAATACTAGTAGCTGGTGGCTTCTTTCTCTGCGTTTGGATTGCCCGGGACATCGACGAATGCGTACTTGGAGTGTTTCCGAATAGCCTCCCCGAAATAGAAGAACGCGAATGGAATCGCGCAGCAAGCCAGTGCAAGAAACGCAATCAGGGTGCTGGCCCACTGATAACCCAATCTGTTATACATCTGACGGGTGAAGAGAACAACCGAGGCACCCCACATGGACCGCAAAAAGGTTTTGGCAGCAAGGGCGGAGGCAGCTTGGTGTTGATAGGTGTCCACTGCGAATCCTGTTAGCATGACATCATACATCGTGGTTTATCAACATACCCAGATAGTTGTTGCAGGAATTATACAGAAAGATGAATCCGAATCCAACAGGGAATCCTCCGATCATGGGTCCAAACCAATGTAGGCGGGGGTACGAAGTCCACGCGAAAATGAACATTCCGATTGGAATAAACCAACAGGACACCATCATCGGAATCAAACGCATTTCTGCAGGAGGCTTTCCACCATATCTCTGGCTGACCTTTAGGTAATGGTTGTTAACAAGTGGAGCGCAACAGGCGCTAAAGACAACCCCGATTGCGAGAGGAATAAACATCAGTCCAGTAATACCGGCGGAATAGCCTTTGCCTATCTGATAAACAATTGGAAATCTGGAAAGAAAATGTTAGTCCCACTTTTTATGTTGCATTGAGAAGTTAGGCCAAACCGTCTGGTGAACTTACGCAATGAAAAACATATAGAGCAGGCCGTAAAGGACCGACATATAAATGGAGAAGAGAAAAACGATAGGTTCCAAGAAGAGGAGCTGGAATGGTCGGAAAAGGAACAAGAAGATCTTTTCTCCCAGTGGTCTCGAATCCAGATCCTGTTCCGTCACATATCTGTTGGAGTTTTGCTCTTTTCTCAACTTCTTAGCTCTCTTGGCAAGGAGAGCCGGTGTGTAAGTCTCAGGAACAGTGAACGTGATCAACACCCAGGTCGCTCCCGACAGGATGAGCTGGAGCCAGTAGAGCCATCTCCAACCCTTGCCGTCCGAAAGGAAGCCCCCCACTAGAGGACCCACCGCTGGGCCAATGAAAGGAGCGGCACTGAATGCTGCCATAGGGACGCCGCGCTCTTCGTTCTTCCACATATCCGCTAATGTGCCTCCAACAAGTGTCATTGGGGCACTGAATGCGATACCGGCAATAGCACGGCAGACCACGAGAGTCGCGAAATTCTTGGCAACGGCACAAGGAATCAGGAAGATGACGGCGACTAATAACGTTGAAACATATATTGGTTTACGGCCAACCAGTTCTGAGACAGGAGCAAAAACCATTGGACCTGCAGTAGCATAAAATCAGCAACCAGATACTTCCATTGTATATTTCGAAAATGGGGTAAATGTCATGACTTACCAACACCGAAGCCGATGACGAAAACCGTGATGGTGAGAAGCGCTACAACTTCGCTGACACCGAATTCTTCTGCGACTCGACCGATACCGGCAGTGATAACACTGCTGTCAAATGCGACAACGAAGCATGTAATAGCAACAACCATCGTGATGTACCATTTGCGCCCCTTGCTCCAATTTTTCGGGTTTTCTGGATCGTTGATTTTAAATGTGACTAGGTCATAATCCTCAAGCTTTCCCGTCACATTAGATTTGACCAACTTGATGATGCGCCCTTCTCGTGTTTCAGTGGTATATTCTTCAAATGTAGCGGTTGGCCTGAGCTCGCGGAATGGGAGATCTGTTGGATCAGTTGTGCCTGGGAGACCTACAGAGTAGGTCGGCGTGCGTTGCATTGCATTTTCATTCGTTAGATTATCAGACATTTTTGAGATGTTTTGAATGTTAAACCGGGTGAATCTTCCAATACAGCACAATCCAAATGGGTTGCAATTAGATGGGGGAAGGGGCCTTGAATGTTATATATATTAGGGGGACATAAATCTGCCTAGGCAAAACAACATCTCGGTCAGGTCGGTAACTTCCCGGTGGGAATGGGAAAGACGTCAGATAGGACTCATTACCAATGAAACATATGGCTTATTTCCTTTTTCTCGGGGAGAACAGCATACCTAGGCATAAAGTCTCAGACGGGTTTCTTCGACTCGTGCTCGGTTCACCGTCGGGAACCGCTCGGGGAACCGCTCGCGACGATTAGGGTCACTACACCTAACAACCATTAAGCGTTGTTAAGGCAGACCTATATTATTATTTATTCTATAATAACCTAAGATTTCGGCCTTTGCTGCTCTGAATAATATAATTTGGGTTGTGAAGCTTGAATACTGCGAGGTAAGGAACCGCAACATGGGGATCGTCTGAAGTAAAGCGCGTTAATATAGTTAATGAATCAGGTGATACTTAGAATTGAAGATTTTGGGTCCAACCACAAATCAAACTAGGAAAGTCTCAGACGTCAACATCGGAACAAACAAAGCATCCGGAAACAAAACATGAACGTTTTGTCCTACCTTTTCCGTTTTTGAAAAAGAAAATTGCACATACATACCTCACCAAAATATTCCTTACCCTACCGATTACCTAGGCACACTCCAGGAAGGACCTCCGTGACCTCTGAGGTCTTATTGAATATTAATGTTGGCACTGGCAGGTAGCACACTCACGCTACACGGAAAGGGTTTGGAGCTTATCACTCTATCAGCATCACGGAGAATTAGAAATCGAATTTTAGGATTGCAGATAGGGCCTAACCAAGCGGGGCGTGAAATCCGAAGATCAATTAACTATACTGGGTCCCATCCGGATCAAACGGCCCAAGAATCTGACGTTTCTCATTCCACACACACATGGACAATTGTTGATTGCTCCCTAGATTGACGATTGGAGCCTCACGATATAAAATTTTTGGCAGGTATTAATGTAAGCTGGAGCCGATCGTTCGAGACTTCGATTTGTTCGGACTTTGCTTTTCATGAATAATTTTCGGGATTACATCATGTTCGGTGTCACACCACGGATCGGTGAGCCACAAAATGTTTGTTATTGTAGGAAAAGTTGGCCTTAAACGTGTGGTCAAGCTTTTGTTAGATCCCGCCACCTTAGGGCACTGAGCCGCTAGGGGTATCACGTGGTCTCCTACTCATGACTTCCCAATACTTCGCAGACTGACATCAGCATTTCTTTGGCTAGTTGTGCTGGGAAGGCCCACGAAATGCTGGAATTCTCAAGAGGTTGCTATATATCTTGCGATAACCTCCAATGGGGGTCAAAGCTACAAGTGGAGACATCTGTTCTGCCGCTTGTCTGGCTGCGACGCAGTTATGCACCAAAGCGCCAAAGGAGAGTATGCTCGCTGTTGGTTGACTCAATCCTGGTAATTCAAAATGGGAGGTGGTCAACCATCTATCAAGTAAAGGTCTAACTGCCTATATCGTTTCAGTTATCCAAGCCCGCGGTGGTGGGGTGTAGGTCCGGGGGCGTTATGATACACTGAACGATATCGATAAGATCCGAGTCAGTCACTTTGATTGGTGCGGATTATCTAGAAGTAATCTTGGTACTCTAATGTTGCCAACGTGTCTCGGAGCGCCTATGGCTTTACGAGAAATACCACATGGTTGTGGAGAAGCACATCGATACATTCTTGATCACCAGACCAGTGTGTTTGTAGGAGTAAGTTATGCAGAATTTTGCACCAAAACATGTGGACCGTAAAGCCGGTAACCACCGCTTCTTGATTTGCATATGAATGAAGTAGAATCCGCTGTGCCCAAAGCTACTGCTCGGGCACTTTAAGCATCAGGAATTACCAACCAAGATAGACAGCGGCGTATCGGAATCTAACAAGACTCATATGCAGAGACATATACTTCTCGGAAGGGGACTATGCAGGACCTGCAACAACAAGCGAATGTAGTGGACGAGATAGTGGACCGCTAGAAATGAACTGACGTTCTATGTTTCGGGAGAGACAGACTCCTTGCTCTTCTTCTTTCGACTGTTGGGGGATGAATGTGATATGATGCTATGATGAACTGACGTTGAGAAAAGCCAAACGCCAAGTCGGAACCCGCAGGAACTGATAACCACGTGATCTATATTGAACATGACTTTATACCTCTAACCTACTTAGGTTAGCTCATAATCGCGAACCGAGTTTATCAGCACGTGATCTGGCGAAGAAATTCTTTGCGACCGTTTTCTGTCCAACGTTGACTGGTTGGGGCAGCAGAAGAAGAGACGAGATTGTTGCTGATGCAAGGCCAGCAATTGGTTGCTTCTTTTCGAAAATTCTAGGGCTAAAGGTTTCCCGCATCGAATTCACTTTTCTTGAAGCGTGGCTGTTACACTCTTAAGTGAGTCCGGAAGCTGCGGGGGATACCTTTTTGCCGCTTTTACCACCGCTGACATCACCAAATTTTGCTCCGCTGCATTTTGTTGAGATACCGGTTTATTACCTAGTATTTGCGATGGCTTCCTCAAGCTCAAGTTATCTCACAATTCAGGGTTCAATTGCATTTTCCCAATCGCGAAGCCGTTCTATTGCGGAAAGCATCAAAGTGAAAGATGTACGTGCTCAGTGGGTCCATTATGTTCATGTCACTGGGGATTTGCAGGAAGAGCAGCGGAGAGTGTTAGAACAGCTTCTACATTACGGAGATATTGTAGGCGTTCCGGCCTCATTTGACCCCGCAGACGGACCATCCGCGGTTTATTACGTTACTCCGCGGACGGGCACCATTTCGCCATGGAGTTCCCAAGCCACTGGCATAGCCCATGTCTGCGGCCTCAAAAGTAACGTAATGCGCATAGAGCGCGGCTTGCAGATATCGTGCCTTTTCACTGAAGGCAGCGAGAATTTGGATAAGACTGCTTTGGATGTTCTTCATGATCGAATGACCCAAACAATAAGTAAGGACACGCCAGATCTCCATCTCATGTTTTCCGAGCATCAGCCTCTTCCTCTTCAAACAATACCTCTCTATGGAGAAGGGAAATCTCCGGTTGAGGTGTTACAGGAGGCAAACACTCGACTTGGTTTGGCATTGGACCAGTCTGAAATCGACTATCTGGTGGACGCCTACGCTCCCAGCGGCCCAGTGCCCCGGCATCCAACCGACGTTGAGCTGTTCATGTTTGCCCAAGTTAACTCTGAGCATTGCCGCCATAAACAATTCAATGCTATCTGGATTATTGATGGTGAAGAGAAGCCAAACAGCTTGTTTGACATGATCAGAAATACCGAAAGGAAACACCCGGAGCACACGATTAGTGCATATAACGACAATGCTGCAGTCCTAGAAGGAGAAATGGCCGGTTATTGGGCCCCCAGCCCGCTCAATGGAGAATGGACACAAACGAAAGAACTAGTTCATTTCTTGGCCAAAGTTGAAACACACAACCACCCGACTGCAGTCTCACCGTTCCCTGGTGCGGCAACTGGATCTGGAGGAGAGATTCGAGATGAAGGAGCTGTTGGCAAAGGCTCAAAGCCGAAGACGGGTCTTTGTGGTTTCTGTGTTTCGGATCTATTGATCCCCGGCCACAAGCAACCCTGGGAGCTTGACGTCGGGAAGCCCAATCACATCGCGAGTAGCTTGGATATTATGTTAGAGGCTCCTATCGGCAGTGCTGCATTCAACAATGAATTTGGAAGGCCTTGCACCGCAGGCTATTTCCGAACTCTCCTCACCAAAATTGATATCGGGGATGGACACTCAGAATTTCGCGGTTATCATAAGCCAATCATGATTGCTGGTGGTATTGGGACTATCAGACCTCAAAATGCGCCTAAAAACGCTCGAGCGGTAAAACCAGGCTCATTTTTGGTGGTCCTTGGAGGACCTGCGATGTTGATTGGCTTGGGTGGAGGTGCCGCCTCCAGCATTGCATCTGGCGAAGGTTCCGCAGACTTGGACTTCGCCAGTGTCCAGAGAGGAAACGCAGAAGTCCAGCGGAGAGCACAGGAAGTCATTAATGCTTGCGCCGCCATGGGCGCGGATAATCCCATCAAATTCATCCATGACGTCGGCGCCGGGGGTTTATCAAATGCGTTGCCTGAACTAATCCATGATGCATGCTTGGGAGCAAAATTCGAGCTCCGTGAAATCGATACTGCTGACAAGGGTATGAGCCCTATGCAGATATGGTGTTGTGAAGCTCAGGAGCGATATGTTATGGCCGTTAGTGAGGAAGGAATGAATAAGTTCACAGCTATCGTAAAAAGGGAGCGTTGTGGTTATTCAGTTGTTGGACGTGGACTGGGTCAACCCGAAGAAGACAGGAGGCTGATTCTAGTTGATCGGGATTCTCAGAACCAACCCGATCCAATTGATCTACCTCTCTCTGTCCTATTCGGCAAACCGCCGAAAATGACTAGGAATGTTACATCTAGACAACTTTCACTTCCTTCATTTGACTCTAGCCTTCAAACTTACCTGCCTAGTATTCTGAAGGGAGACTTGCTTAGCGAAGCAGTCACGCGAGTCTTAACCTTGCCTGCCGTCGGTTCGAAATCATTCCTCATCACCATTGGCGACAGAACTGTAGGCGGGCTCACCGCTAGGGATCAGATGGTTGGACCCTGGCAAGTTCCTGTCTCAGATGTCTCTGTTACGGCGACATCACTACTGCAGGGGATACGAACTGGTGAAGCAATGGCAATGGGGGAGAAGCCACTACTTGCTCTGATTTCGTCTGCTGCTTCTGCGAGAATGGCTGTTGCCGAATCCATTATGAATATTGCCGCTGCAGAGCTAATTGGCCGATTGACACGAGTCAAGCTCTCTGCCAACTGGATGTCAGCCAGCAGCCATCCTGGAGAAGGTGCCGCGATATACGAAGCAGTCGAAGCCATCGGACTGGGTCTGTGTCCGCAACTAGGCATTAGTATTCCTGTTGGGAAGGACTCCATGTCCATGAAAATGAAGTGGAAGGATGAAAAATCACAAGAGCTGCGAGAAGTGACTGCTCCTCTGTCAGTGGTGATATCTGCGTTTGCCCCTGTTGGGGACATTCGGAAGACTTGGACACCAGCTCTTCGTAGCTTCGAGGAAGTGGGCGAGACTGTGCTTATGTTCGTTGATCTATCATTTGGTTGCAAAGCCCTTGGGGGATCATCTCTTGCCCAAGTGTTTGGCCAGGTGGGAAATCAGTGTCCTGATGTTCGTGATGTTGAACTCTTGAAGGACTTTTTCGATGCCACTCAACAACTTCAGGAAGCTGATATTGTCCTTGCATATCATGATAGATCAGATGGAGGCCTTTTTACTACTCTTGCAGAGATGATGTTCGCTGGAAGATGTGGAGTTCAAGTTATGCTGGATGATATATGCCAAAGCTCCGATTCTCGCCATGTAATCGAGACTCTGTTCAATGAGGAGCTGGGAGCCGTATTCCAAGTACGCAAAAAGCATGAAACCCAATTTCGCAGCTGCTTCTCAACTTGCGGTCCTCCCCCTGGCTTGATATTCCGAATTGGTCGGGTATCGGAGAAGTCCAAACAGAACCTGGCAATTTATCATGATGCCACTTTGATCTATCGAAACTCTCGCTCCAACCTACAACGGACATGGAGTAGTACATCTTACCAGATGCAACGACTGCGTGACAATCCTGCCGCAGCAGATCAAGAGTACGAAAATATTCTTGATGACCTGGATGCCGGCCTTTCATACAACCTCACCTATGATCCTAAAGAGTCTGTATTGCCTTTGATTACTAGTCTTACCTCTCGCTTCTCTCCCTTTTCCTCAAAACCCCGTGTCGCAATCCTCCGCGAGCAGGGCGTTAATGGCCAAGCCGAAATGGCATTCGCTTTCGACATGGCCGGTTTCACCGCCGTTGACGTACACATGACAGATATAATCTCCGGACAAGTTTCCCTATCATCCTTTGTCGGCATGGCAGCCTGCGGTGGCTTCTCGTACGGCGACGTCCTGGGCGCCGGCCAAGGCTGGTCGAAATCAGTTCTCCTGCACAAAAACACCAGAGATGAATTCAAATCCTTCTTTGAGCGCCCAGACACTTTCACGCTGGGTGTTTGCAATGGTTGCCAGTTCCTCAGCCGGCTAAAGGAGCTTATCCCAGGCGCCAACGACTGGCCTAGTTTCGAGCGCAACGAGAGCGAACAGTACGAAGGCCGTGTCTGCATGGTAGGCATCTACGATCCGGACCCAGCAACACCAAGCGTCTTCCTGCACGGCATGCACGGCTCCAGCTTGCCGATTGCCGTCGCCCACGGTGAGGGGCGGGCATCATTCACGACCTCAGGCTCAGATGCACCGAGTCTTGTGAAACGGAATCTGGTACCAATCCGCTACGTCAATAATACGTCCCTGAAACCAACGATGAAATACCCCTTCAATCCCAATGGTAGTCCGGAGGGTATAGCTGGTGTCCGAACTCCTGATGGCAAAGTACTGGCTCTTATGCCTCACCCAGAGCGTACTATTATGGGGGGTGTGGGAAGTTGGATTCCATCCGACAAGATGGAGCAATGGGGTGATATTGGTCCTTGGGGACGAATGTTCTACAGCGCAAGAAGATGGGTTGGCTAAATCACGAAAAGTTTTGGGCCCTTAACGCTTTTTAGTGGCTTTTTGGCTGGATGCCTGATTTTGAGGCCCCGCGACTGTGTTGGATTTATTTATTTTTATTTTTATTTATTTATTTATTTATTTATTTATTTATTTTTTTGGGACAGAACGTGTATCCAGGCCCCGACCTTTGTCATTTGCCCCCATATCATCCCCTCCTTTCTTTGTTGGCAGGTCCCATCATATCGCATTGATGCACAAAAGTCGCATATTTACACTTATAGAAAATGTACACAGAGAGGCAAGTTTTCAGTTTATAGGAAACGAATACCGTTTCATTCAGGCTTGGAGTTGGTAAGAAACCAGGGGACAGGGTAACTTGTAGCAAAATCCTTTCATGATAGGTTCAAGGCGCTGAGAGTTATGCTCAATCAGAATTGTAAACCCCCTCTACTCTTCCTCCACTCCAATTTGTCCGCAAGAATTTCCCAGCTCTGTTGTCCATCCACGCGCCCCATACCCCTCAGCCCTGCCGTAATGAATGCACACAACCGTTCAAATTTATCCCGGATGCCAATTAATCGACTCCGGTATGGGGATTCCAGGAATGAAATTGTCACATTTCCCCCGTCACCCGTCATGCTATCATCAGTGTCATCAGTGTCATCATCCTCATCCTCATCGGAGCTAGATCCCTTCTTTCGAGAGCGGGAACGACGACGGGTGTGGTTCCCGCTGTTCCTATATCGGCGCCCAGTAGACGAATTGAGCGATCTATGATTTCCCTGATCGAATTGGTTGTCGCCGTGACGCGAGATTTGGATATCGGAAAAATGTATACATAGGTCAAGAAGAGATACAATGGCCTGGTGAATAGGTGCGAGATTGGAAGAGAGCAAACATTGGGCTTCTAGAGACGAGGTATATGATTGATGTGCGGCAATCATCCCGTCCACGTCACTTGCTTTTGATACCGAATCCCTCATACTTGCTGTCGAGCTGCAAATCACAAGCTGTGTGAGATGTGCGTAGAGGACGTTTACGAACCAGAGGAGGTGGTGTCGAATGCTGTAACCGAGAACATCATCTCTCTTCTCGCTTTCCGTCTCGGGGTGTAATGAATTACGGAGACGCTGTCGCTCCACGACATACTTTGCTCGACGTATTTGCATCAGGAAGGCCGAAACACGTCTGTACGCTACAAGGGACTGTTTGGTGATAACATTAGCCACTGGCCAGGAAAGAATATAGTCCATGGAGATGGCTTTCAGGATATGAACAGAGCGGCAATAGTGTTGGAAATCTCGAAGGCTGATCTGTTTGGATCTAATTATGAGGCGGCTAGGATCGACAGAGGGTAGACTGCCAATCGTTCCTTGAGCAAGCTCAGTGAGGAAGAATCTGTCATTCCAGGACTGGATTCCTTTATCGATCAAATCGAATATTTCATGATCAACTATTGAAGTGAGCGACATGTCCTTCCCCATATATATATATTCGAGGGCTTCCAGAGAGACCCATAATCCACAATTCTTGTCGAGCTGTTCTTGTAATGCTTTCGAAGCAAAGATATGATTTGCCTCCAAGAGACGATCAAAGGAGCATTCCAAGAGTGCTTGAAAGGGTAGCAATGGTGAGAAGTTGTTAAATGAGTTCAAATCCTCAAGGTTAAAATTGAAGTTTCTTGGGGACTCTGGGACGTTCAAATCCATGCCGAGGTGGCGGAGGAATATTCTGCTTTTGCCGGTGGTAAAAATCTTTTTCGCCGCAGGACGCAGAAAATGTGGTGCGTACAACTGTCCATGGACCTCTTCTAGTACGAACCATTCGTGCCAAAGAGATCTCAAATCTGTCAGTTGTCGTCCCGAGTCGGACACGAAAAATGAGCCTATACTTTTGTCCAGCTTTCCAGTTTCTAACCATAATATTATGGGTCTCGCATAGGTTTCGAAGCATTTGAAGAATATCTTAGTGAAATGCATAAAACTTTCGTCATCCCCGCATGCCTGTTTCGAGCAAACAAGATCGTACAGTAAATCTAGGCATTGGAATCCTTCATTTGGGGACTGATCTGTCATTCTGTTGATGAGATCAGAGAGTTCACGCAAAAGGTGGGTTTTCTCATGAACATGCGAGTAGAGTTGAACTAAACTCAGAGTACAGGACTCCGTTGTTCTAGAGTATTCCACCTCCAGGTTGGATAAAGTCTTGTCAAATTCTGCCAAACAAACCTCCACCTCGCGCTGAAACATTTGCATAAACTGAAGACTCTGAGGACGTTTTGAAAACTGTCTAATAATGTGCAGTTGGGCTCCGACGGCACTAAATGACCGGAGCAAGTTTTCAAATGCTGTGGTGGATGCGTGACGCAATTTAAGCCTCCGATCAACTTCAACACAGCCGTCCAAATACCAAAACAGAGTGGTTGGAATGCCCTGAAGCATGAAGATCGTTTCTCTGATTACTTGAAACTCAGTAAGGTATAAGTCGTCATCTCTAGTTTGTTGACTGGTGTCTGCAACCCTTTGTCTCCATATCTCAAGATCCTGGATGCGCGAGAGTAAGGTCTCATCTTCAACCGTTAAGAAGATGCTATCCGGGGGCTTGAAATCATCCAGAGGGGCTTTGGGGCGGTAGGGGATGATTCGCGGGATAGAGATGACACTTGATATACTCGAGAAATCATCGTCGGAGGAACCTGCAGCGGAATCTATATCCTGCCAGATACCTTCCTCGTCATTAAGAGGATCAGATGCATAAACGTCGCTCCATGTTAAAGGGAGTGGAGAAGCGGGTCGTTTCAGCAAATCCAAGTCCGCAACCTTGGAAAGCGTTGCAGGTCTATCTGACAGTTCCAGAAGTAAAGATAAGACTTCAGGGACCCGATGGCTCCTCTTCTGGTTAAGCTCATCTAGCCGTGAACACAAGGCATCAGAAAGAGCATCGTTATCTAAGACTTGGAACTTTTCTTGGAGACCATCAAGTCTCTTTGCAACATCCAGATGGTCTGTTCTGCCAGCATTGCTCTGCTTCAGAGTCCTCTCAACCAGGACTTTTGACCTGTGGAAACGGCGGCTACTCTGTTACGAAAATTAGCAACAGTGAGAAATCAGAAAGAAGTGGAGCAATGGACTCGCTTTGTCTGAAATGTTTGTCATTATGATTATGAGCTCGTCCGTCAGCGCGCTGACGTTCGCAGAGAGGGTCATCATTGCCACGAATCTGCCCGGCTGTTCGGGGGTAACTAACTACGCAACGGCAGATGAGACCGTATAACCAATCCCAGAGATATGATCCCCAGTCACGTCACCAATATAGCAAGAGATTCCGTATCCACGCGATTGGAGTTCATATTTTCTGATTGTAAATCCGTTAGAATAACGTGGAGCATTCATGGATGTTGAGTCAACCAGATACCAACTACATAATCTATCCACGAGACGTGAAATAACGCGCTAGACCGAAACAGGCAGTTGAGGGTCGATACTTTTACTGGCAAAACGGCTCCAATCGCCAAACAAATTGACTTGCTTGAGACGTCGTTTTCAGGCTCCTAATTCGTGGCCAACACCAAGGTAAACAAAATCATGCTTAACGAGAAGCGTGCGTTGAGGCGGGGATTGCCTTAGGTTCAAATCTGGGAACTAGAACGCGAAGCCCGCTGCGGCGAATGTAACCGCAGTGGGGGGCATCCTTGTGAGACAGTGCCCCTAAAGGTCTATTCTCTCTATGTAATATCTCCACATCCCAAATTAGTTTTTTGATTGTTCCATTCCTTTTTCCATTCCTTTTTATGGTATCAGAGATGCGACACAACACACCGCACCTAAGGGCCGTGCAAGCTTTGCAAAGGAGACAGCTAGTTACATGGAATAGTGTGGTCAACAAGCTAGACACTGATGTTGTCTTAGTGAATTTTGCCCATATTTTCCAACAAGAACAGAACGAAGGGAATTCCCATCAGACCGAGGGAGGGCATCCTGCACTACTTCTTGGACGAAGGAGCTCATCGTTTAACGGACCTTGACGTGGGGATTTAGAATACGCCGAGTATTGTCGGGGTTAGTTATCAACCCAGGCACCGCCAAGCCAACGCGTGGAAATTAATTAGTACGGAAACATATGGCCCCGAACAGTCAGAAAACATTTTCCATCAATGACTAGTTACCACAAGACTCCCATCAACGTCACCACATGGCAAACGGCCCGAATCCGTCGATATGCAAGTGGGCTGCCATGCGAACCAGAGGCTTCTTTATTTATCTTATCCTGTGAAGCTTCTGGTGGAAATTGTGCCGGTCTTTTAATGACTTCTGGGGTTTTGGTGTTTGTTGGGATGATAATAATTTCACTCCAAACTTTTTTTTTTTTTCTTTCTTTCCCAGAATTAATCGTCGGAGATCTAAAGCACTATCTACGTGAAGTTCGTTCAATTACGCTGTACTCCGGGACTTGCGGATTGATAATTTATTTATCTCGATCGTACTTACGCAGAGAGTCAGGCGGATACGCAGCTTGTTGTGGGACATTTGTTGGAATCACTCTTTCCCGCTCAGCTGGAGTGGTTTCATTCGGTTCGCTTAATCACCTGGGGGCCGCCCTTCGGTAGTGTAGCCAGGTTGAGCTCCAGCTGCACAAATTCGGTTTTCCCCCTCCCCAGTAGGAAGTAAGCTGCTGTGGATCTGAGCTGACTGTTCAAGCAGATAAGCATGGGAAATAGTAAAGCTAGGAGAACCAGAACCCCGGCACTATCCAGCCGTTTTGACGCCCGACTCTGAGACAATACTATACATGGGGCATAGGTTAGCCGGTGTACAGGCCGCCATCTGGAGTTTGTGAAGCCTATTTGTAGGCACTCCAAGAATAGTTTGTCGAGCATTGGGGAAATTGGATTGATGGATCGCAGTCCACTAACAGAGATAGTTGTGGCCAAGTCGGTCCCACATTTCTATCATAAGCCATCATTACAATTCCCGAAGACTTGAAAGCGAGCTGAAATGGAAAATTGTTTTCGAGAGACGGAATCAAGATTACCTACACTTTAGTTGTAGCTCTAGAATCACATTAATGGCTCTTTTTGTCTGTAGTGCGTTCTCATCGCAGAGGAAGACAGCTGTATAAATACCGCCTTGAGAGAACCAAGATTTATTTCTGAAGCGCAGCAGCAATCAAATTCACTTCAATTGATTAAAAACCCACCCAAAAATCCGAAACCTCAAAATTCAAGCCTACCTTGAACCCTTCGACCATGAAGATCTCAATCATTCTCTCCACTGTTCTCGCTCTCACCACCTACACCTCCGCAACCGATTGCTACGGCAAAAAGGCATGTAAAGTTGGTGGCTGCCAACTTTCTGATGTTCTAAATGCGATACCTCCTAGGAACTTCAGAAAGAACGAGCAAATTGCCTGTTGTAAGCGCGCAAACGGGGGCAACCGCCTATGTGCATGGGCGACGCATGAGAATGGATATATGAACTGGCTGGTTGCCAGACACCAGGTTCAGGAGTTAATGACATATGGATGCCGAAGATGTGGGCATCACGACGGTATCAGAGTCGATGTTCGCTGAGCTATTGCCCAGGATTAGAGAGAGTACATGATTGGCGGATTTTGTTTTCTTCTCTACATTATACATGGAGTATTGCCCGGCTTGTGCATCTGCATTCTTCATCTCAATCCACTGTCACAGTTTTTGTGTTTGATGTTAAGCCCACAGTCCCACACATCTGCTCATCATTCCCACAAAGTCAAGCCCGCACTCTTTTTTCTTAATCATTCCTCTCCTGTATCTCACACAATGTTCTAGATTATTATTATGATGTATTCTTCCCTTCAAATTATAACACCAACAATTCGTTGCCAAACCTCACGAATCCATTGCTGCGTTCTTGGATTCCAAGATGCCCAGAATGTAAAGAGGGCTGCGGGCCTGACCACGATTACTTTTCCCATAACACAAAAAGCATGTAAGGCAAGATGCGTGAAATTTTACCTTATGAGTATTCCGGTTGTTCATGCAATGCCCTCTTCTTTTCTCATTACTTTGATGTTGAATGTGTCAGGCCTATCCACCTTCTTATGTAATCCACACCGTATATAACTTCTGCGTAGCTAGCGATCACTTCATAATCAATCAAGCAATCTATCCTTCACAGGTTATGAGACCCATTTTGCGCAAATAACTGCCAATTCAGGGAATTCTTGCCAAATATAGTGTATATTAATCACTGCTTGCTTCATTCAATATAATATTGTCTTATTTTATATCAATTGATTGATTTGATACACTCTTATATTATTATTTTTTTTTTTTTTCTGTGTTCAATCTATTCACTTAGCAGGTGAAAAAATCTGCAACTTGCTAATTTTTCAGTGACTGATTGCACAAGAACACATCAATCTGCTCAATCAAGCTTATAAGCAAGAATTTCACTGAATAAGATTACTCCATTATAAAGAAGATTAATATGACATGATGAAATGTATGATGACTCACTTGTGATTATGATCAAGTCAATCCAGTCAATCTGACTGATCTGAAAATGACCAGAGGGCGCTGAGCTCACTGACCCTCCCAGTGGTGTTCAAGAGTTCCAATATTGGACCTCTCAAAACACCTGATCAGCAAGCTGGACTGATTACAGCCTCTATCATAGTAAGGCTGATCTACTTACATCATGTTGAATATATCAATTCAACTTCTTCAGAAGATGAGGTGGAGATGCCTGCAGCAATCTCTAACTCACTACTGGCAACTGACTCTGAAGAATTGCAACTGAGAAGATTGAATCTTGAATGTCAAAAGATTGATTTAGAACTTCAAAAAGAGAAATGTAAAGAATTGCAGCTTCAACTTCAATTGAAGAGACTTCATACTCAAAATGACATAGCTATGATGTCTGCAAATTCATTAGTGAGTTGATCATCAGCATGAAATCTGAACTTGAGATTCTGAATGCAATATAATCTTTATGACTCAGATAGCTGTGTCAGCAAGGTAATCAGCCAGTTTAAACAGAATACTAAGTATGTCATCAAGTTGAACACTATGGTCAGATCTTCAAATTATCTCTTCTGGCATGTGAATATGAAGGTTAAGCTAATTGATGCTTAATACTGAGTTATATTGGAGGACAAGCAAGTCAAAAGCCCTGATGAAGATCTCAAATAAGCTTCTTTTTAAGAGGTCAAAAATCACTGACTTTACACATTCATTTTAAATACATTGGCAGCCAGCATTAAGCTCTGTTTTAATAAGTATGATGAGGGCAGAATCACTTATTTTTTTTGACATACAGTTGAGAAAGAGTTCTTCATCCTGAGAATACAGCTCTGCATGGAAGCAGTTCTAGTGTTTACATCAATAAGTGATGTTCAAGTCATCAATGTACATATATTTTTTGATAAGTTCAATGATATTATTATGAAATTGAAAATATTTAATATTTTACTCTCAAATAACATGGTATTCTATGTGTTCTATTCTGCACTTCTCAATATATGATGAAACTACATGCAAAAGAAAATTGAGAAGGTACAAGAGTTCAAATCAAAGTCTGTCATGTTGAATGTTCATTCAATTATAAAGGAAATACACTCTCAATTAAACTCTCTCAAAAAGGTCAAGAAAGCTGCTCAGACAGTTAATTCTTCAGCCAACATGACTCAGGCTAAAAATGTGACTGTGGGTTTCAATAATAGCAGTAATGTTCAAAATAATTTGACCTGTAAGGACTAATCCAGGGGACATGGAGACTAATGAATGAATAAATGTTCAAATTTTGACCTTTCAATCTGTCTGAAATGCAAGCATCATTATGACATATTTTGCTGAGCAGTCAATTCAAATAGCATTCTTGAAGAATGAAGGACTGTCAACACAGTAAGAATAGAGAAATATAATAATAAAAAAAGTAGTGAGAGCAAAAAAGCATTATCAACTGCAAATGGTAGCTTTAAAACATTTCAAATAGTGAATCTAGTGCAGGTCATTGAGGTGCCTATATACTCTGTCAAACCAATCATCAATCCACTCATCATATGAAATAGCAGGGCCAAATATCATATTGTGTGTGATTGATCATGATTTTCTCAAATAACAAAGATTAGCAGCTCTATGATTTAAGTGGTCAATAAGACTACTTTGAAGGTTCAAGAAACTGAGATCACTTTCATTCTAGTCAGAGAAAGATTAATTAAATTTGATCACATCTATTTGATGTCAGGCTTATCTGTTAATCTTATATTCACTGGTCTATTGAAGTGCTAGAGCTATATTCACTGTAATCTATAGGTCAACATTGAAAATTACTTTGAGATAATAGCATCTACAGAAAATGACATCTTCTATGCAAATTTAAATTTCAATAATATATATATTCTATTTGATATCTTCTCTATGTTCAGGAGTATTATGAATGATCTGAAGCTTGAATCACTGACATACTTGATGATTCTGAAGCCTAGAGTAATTTCAACAGATTATGATCTGAACACTACATCACTGAATCTTTTCAACCATAATGACATGGAGCAGTTAATTAACTTGAAGGATTCAAATACTGATACCTTCATTTTATCCTCATCAATCTGATTATCTACCATTATACTGAAGCAGCTACTGATTAATAAGTAGTACCAGTGATTAAGCCATATTGATAAGAAGAATCTAATTAAAATATTATAAGAGCTCTGTTTTAAAATTGTCATTATTAGCTCAAAGAAGCTCTTATTCTACATCACATGTGTTAAAGTCAAGCATAAATGTACAAGTTATAAAAATACTTCACTACACTGTACCACTTGTAAAGGTTTTAATATTTGAGTGAATCTATTTGAAAGTGGAGAAACACTTGATAATGAAGAAAATATATCATCTTATGTAGATAAGAAGCTCATGATGATGATCACTGATGATATCATATGAATGCAGTAGATCTTCCTATTAAAGTATCACAATGAGACTCTAAAATATATACAGACCTTCAATCAATTTATAAAGAATCTGCTCAATCATGATGTTATGATTATTCACTCTGACTGTAGTGAGTTGAATTCAAACACCATAGTCATTTATATGATAAGTGAGAGTATTAAATGAGAACTAACTCTGCCTTACACTTCACAGCAAGATGGTGTATCTGAATATTCTATTGACCTAATTATTGAAAAAGCTTAAATATTATTAATAAATTTCTTCTTCTCTTCTCAGATGTGAGGTGAAGCAGTAATTGCAGTAACTGAAATGCTTAATCTTATGTCAATATCAATCAAGCTCTATAATAGTGTAGAGGATCTGAAACTAAAGTCAATTATCTCATATGAAGCTTGGCTCAGGGCCCTGCTCTCCACATGTAGGATTCACTGATGGAGGTGCAAGACTTATTTAAAAATAGTACTCAAGTTGAATATAAAGATAGTCTCATGATCACAGGAGCTTATATTTACAGGTTATAATGACTTTACTAATTATAGATTAGTCAACCCTTCTAATGATCACCTTTATACATCAAAAGATATGATATTTCAAGAAGATCTTTATTTGATGGATTCTCTAGCTCTGCCTGAGCTAGGTGTTAAGAACCTGCCTTCTATCACCTATGTAACTGCAGTAGTGATTCTCTCTATTCAACACAATTTATTAACAGATGATTTCATGATGAACAGGAAGTTTCTATCTGCTTATTCAATATTTCTACACTCTACAAATAATTAATGAATAGACTATGAGATTACTGTATGAATTTCAACATTTTTGATGTGGAATACTACTGCTCTTCCAGAGTTTGCTTTAGAGATGAAGAATCTTTCAATGCTTACTAAGAATATTACTTCAGTAAGAGAGATCTCAGTGAGAGATTTCACTAATAATTTAACTAATATTTCTGCAGACTCTGAAATCACTAGCTTGCCAGTTTCAAAGAATTTCACCTGAGCTCAAATAACTGCAGATTGAAAATATTACTTTCATGTCTGTATTAAGAAGATTAACTGCCTCAAGCAGATTGATATATGACAGCTAGTTGAAAGAATCTCAGATATAATGATTCTACATGATCAATGAGTATTTGATAAAAAAATTAATAATGTGAGTAGAATTGAATGATATAAGACTTACTGAGTAGTCTGCAGCAATTATCAAGAAAAGAATATCAACTATTCAAAGATATTCATATTAATTATATTAGCCTCCATCTTCTGAGTGCTTATGATAATCTCAGTATTCTGAGGATGGCATGTTCTGCAGATTGATATGATTATAACATTCTTAAATGCTCAGCTTCTCATTAATGAATGTATATATATATATCAATCTGCCAAGTCCTGCAAAGATGTGATAATCTGATATATGAATTGATGCAAAGACTATATAGTCTGAAGCAAGTAGCATTATTATAATATAAGAAGTTGTAAAAAATGCTATTGAAAACAGACTTTTATGTTAGTTCTCATGATATTAGTTTTTTCATAAATGACATCTGCAAGGTCTATATAATCATCTACATGAATGATGTTCACTTATATAGCTCAAATATATCAGATATTGAATGAATAAAAGCCCAGATCACCACTAATTATGAGATCAAGAATATAAGTGAATCAAACTGGTATTTGAGTATAAAGATTGATTGAGATGCTGAATCATTATCACTATTCCAGCCACTGTTCATAAAGAACCTACTTGAAGAATTCTCAATAGATGACTGCCACCCAACATTCTTCTCTATAAAGAAGAATATTGATTTCATGAGTGATAATAAAGAACTGATTGCTTATACAGCAGAATTTATATTATATTTCTATCAATCAGAGATTGACTTTCTGCAATATCTCACTGTCAACACACACTTTGATATAAACTTCACTACTGGCTTTCTAGAGAGATTCAGCTCTCATTCTATCTCAAAGAATTGAGCAGCATTCAAGTGAATTCTTAGATATCTACAAGACACACCTGATATAAATGTGTCCTACTGAAAAGATATGAATATAGAACCTATAGCATTCACTGATGCTGATTGGGCAGGCTGTGATTCAGGTTTTCACTTCATCACTGAATATGTCATTTATATAACAGAGAATCCTGTTGCTTGGTGAAGCAGCAAGCAGACAGACATTTCAAAATCATCTACTGAGGCTGAATATATTATATTCTCAGAGACTGCCTATGAGCTTATCTGTCTCTGAAAATTGCTAAAGGATACCAGCTTTGTGCTGTCTCAGCTCAATAATTTTGATAATAATGACAGCCTGATTGAATCATTGATCAATAAGCTGGTGTATATGATTCAGGTAGATAATAAATTGATAATTGAACTGATTAAAAATGAGACTATTCTGTACTGATCTAAGTATATAAAGATTCACTTCCATAATCTTCAGAATCTTATCTGCAAGAATAAGATCTCAATTGATTACATCTCATCTGCTGAGAACATGGCAGACAGGCTGACCAAGTCACTTGGGGTGACTAGATACACTTTATGATGGCAGATATTAGAAGATATAGCAAGTGGGTGGAAATGATTATATAGAGGAAATGACTGGTTTTTCAACAATATGGGTTTTCCAGTCAAATTATGTACTGATACCTAGCTACAGGCTATTTTTTGTATGTAATCTCGCGTACAGTTACATCAGTGAGTGGGGGTGTCAGGCCTATCCGCCTTCTTATGTAATCTGCACTGTATATAACTTCCGCGTAGCTAGCGATCGCTTCATAATCAATCAAGCAATCTATCCTTCACAGAATGTGCTTTCAGAGAGGTCCCCAGCAGCACGGCAGGTCTCCACAAGAATATGATGCTATTGGACCTGGCACAAAGTATTTCCACAAGCGCGTGGTTGGTTTGGAGAACGAGTTAATTTAGTTAAAGGGGTTCGCGCTCAGAAGGGAGCCGTCACAACTGAATCCACTGGACTATCCTGCGCGCCTGGCTGTCAGCAGACATTTTTCCAGCTGTTACTCCAAATACCTCTGGTTACACTTAAGGCACATCGAGTGAACAAACTATGTCTTGCTCCTATGCTGTAAGGCGTTGAACTATTAAAGGTGTGGACATATTGACATTGCCCAGCCTCCTTGTGATACCAAACTGTTGAATATAAATATACGAGATCATCTGTGCGTGGGTTTATATAGAGCTTCCACCCGCTAAATCTCTATTTTAAATAACAGAGATTTAAACCCTTTAAATATAATTTTAATTTATAAATACATTCTAGTAAAAGTATTTAAATAATAAAATATATAACTTATAACTGATATAAACAAATAATTAAATAAGATATAAATATATATTTATAATTAAAAAAAGTTTAAATAATTATAGATTATTTTTAAACTAATTATATATTAAAAATAAAATAAATATAAATTTTGAATTATTATTATTATTATTGTTATTATTATTTTTATTATTATATGCAGTCAAAGATGATAACACTTATCTAGTTAAACTAAAATTTAACTTCTTTAATAAAGAACTTTTCTTTACTAGATCTTATTTTTTAATTTCAAGTTGAAGATGAGCAATCTTCAGTTTTATTCTGTCTTCTATATAAAGACAGATTCAAAGCTAGTGTCTTGATATTTGAAACATTCATGTTATCTGAAATCTCTATGTCTTCAACAAAGTTTTACAAAGTTGTTATTTGACATTGATTCATTTTCTTTACAGTTCATTACAGGTGTTCATAAGAATTCGCTCTCCAAGCATTTGCTGAGCCTGTCCCCTGCTAGATGGATGTATTCCTTCAATAAATTCAGGCGTTCTACCTCATCTGAAACTGACCATGGATTCCAAGTATCCACAAAATGCGTCTTGGCACGTTTAAACAATCCATGGAGATGTTGATATCATGACATTCGCAGCTTCTTCCAATCAGAGGGCTTCATATCTTCATAGAGGACAACAATGTTGTGGTTGTTGAACTTAGCCTAACCGAAATTTAAAATTTATAGATTTGAGGTGCACGTGATTAGGGGAGCTAAGCGGCAGCATCCCCACTACAGTTCGTTAACGAGTTAACTAACCTAAGTTAGCTCTAGCCTCGATTAGCTAAGCAAGGATGCTTGGCGGGCAACTGTTCCCCTGTCGTCCGTAGAGACAAACGTCCGGCCGGGGATATCAGGAACACTTGAACTACATCCCTCTCCGTCTTCATCCCCTTATTAACAAACCATTCACGGCGATGCGAATAACAGCAGTAGCAGTATGGCTCTCGCAAGACCTCTTCGACTGTTACTAGCCTTCTGTTTCATCCTCTCTCTTTTCCTCATCTTCCATGTCTCGAAATCGCCCACTGTCTTGACAGCAGGAAAGGGGCGTTACGACAATGGTCTTAAGAGGGACCCACTGCTAGATCGTGAGTGGGACTCTGCTACTATTATTTACTATCTATAATTCCGCGGTTATTGATAGTGTCGCAGCCACAGGAGAGCCGCCCGAACCCCTTTGGAGGGCAAAAGACGATGCCTACGCGCCGGACAACCCGAACTCCGCTCGCATCAACGCAACTCTCCTGGTCCTAGTCCGAAATGAAGAACTGAACGAGTTAATCATGACGATGAAAGACTTGGAAAGAACTTGGAATAGCAAGTTTAATTATCCATGGACATTTTTTAACGATAAGGAATTTACAGAGGAGTTCAAGACTCGAACCCAAGCCGAGACAAAAGCAAAATGCAGTTACGGTATGCACGTGTTCGAATCGGCACATTAATGGGGCCCTAATGTTGTTTCCTCTCTAGAATTGATTCCAAAGGAGCACTGGGATGTGCCTGGCTTCATAAATATGGACCTGTACGAAGAGTCTTCTAAAATACTCGAGGAGAATGGTGTCCAATACGGCAGCATGATGTCATATCATCAGATGTGCCGCTGGAACAGCGGCATGTTCTATAAACACCCTGCTTTAGAGAACGTACAATACTATTGGCGGGTCGAGCCAAAGGTCCATTTCTTCTGCGACGTCGATTACGACGTTTTCCGATACATGCAAGATCACAACAAAACCTACGGCTTCACCATCAATCTCTACGATGCGCCGCAAAGTATACCTACTCTGTGGCCACAGACGCTCAAGTTCCTCGAGGCACATCCCGAACACCTGCACAAAAATAACGCACTGGATTGGCTAGTGGACAATAAACAGAGGCCACAGCATAACAAGAACGCAAATGGCTACTCTACCTGTCATTTCTGGTCCAACTTCGAGATCGCGGATATGTCATTTTTCCGAAGTAAGGCTTATGAAGACTACTTCAACTACTTAGACCTTGCTGGAGGCTTCTTCTACGAAAGATGGGGGGATGCACCAGTTCATTCTATTGGCCTAGGTTTATTCGAGGACAAGGGTAAAATCCATTGGTATGTTATTTTCATTTCCACTCGAATTAGCTGCTGCATGGTCTCACATTTTCTAACCATCCAACCTACAACAAAAAGGTTCCGCGACATTGGCTACCAACACGTGCCATATTTCAACTGTCCCAACTCTCCAAAATGTAAAGGCTGCGCCCCAGGCAGATTCTATGCCGGGGATTCATCTCTCCAGTTGGAAGACTGTCGAGCAAATTGGTTCAAATATGTTGGAATGGATTGATTTTCTTGTTTCTACTACAATATACAATTCAGGAGCATCCCGACGTCCCCCCAATCCTCATCCTTCCAACCCACCCAGGTCCGAGACAGCCTTATTATAATGAGACATGTACCCCTCGAACCTCCCTCTTAACAACGCAGGGAGAAGCTTTTCCCTGCATTGTGTTTTATCCTTGGCGCTACTCCTAGGCGTGAAAATCCCTTTCCCATCCGGCTTATTTTCCGGCAATAGATTTCTGATAGATCAGCATTTTATTCCTCGATGATATCACTTGCAGCGCCATGACATTCAGTGTTATCAACGCACATGCAAGACGGAATGACAATTTTACATGCATATCAAAGAGCAAATTCTTCCCCTCGCCCCTAAAACCTCTTCACCCACCAGACGAGAAAAGCAAAGAACTTCTTGCAGCATTACTTCAAAACACACCATTTCAGCAGAGAAGGCGCTGAAGGTGTTAGGTTCTTCTTGTGTTTCTCTTTTTATCTTTTTCATCGATACTTTCATTATGCATTTTGCCTCGGGTAAAAAGTCTCCATTCCAAACCTGTTTGTTTCTGCTTTGTTCTTCTGGCATATGTATGTTTTCTCTACGTGTCATTTACACCTGCAGAACTATTTTCAGCCCCTGCAATCCCTTTTCTTTTACAGGGTTTAATTTCTGATATAATTTTGTAAAACAACATTCTTTTGGCTCGTCTATATATGTTACCCCGTATATATCTACTTTGGTTTTTCCCTTGAGTGGTTAATTTTTGGGGTTGGGGACTCACGGGAGGGGGCATTGTTTTAGGATTCTTCTAATATTAGATTACGATATACTCTTTGCCTACCGACTCTGTCAAGTATATCCAGAGGTCAGGTTGTGGATTCGCGGGGTTACGAATAGATCGATGTCCGCGCCTAGCATATCCTTCAGAGAGAAAACTAGATGAGCGCCATTTTGAGCATGTCAAGTTCATCAATCATTGCTATAACTATTTCTTTTCGCCACATGAATCCACTTTCTTTCATTTCTTTCTCATATTGCCAGTTGTCGACCATCTGAGCTCTTCCATGCGAAATCTGATGCGGAACGTTGCAAGAAGCAGGGAATCCGGTATTTTTACCAAATAACTAGTTAACTACCTTGCTAGAGATTCCTCATGAGAGCCTGGCAATCCTTGAGCCATAGGAGATGTGCAAAACGAGATGACTCCAAATTAAGAAAACTTATCCTAGTCAATCATCGTCTCCCTTTTTTGATTCTACGGCTTGAACTACCCTCGACAGATATCCTGAGGGTAATTTATGCTTGGAAAGTTAATAAACCAAACGGCAACTGGCTGCTCATGCATGAATCTGGAACCTCAAATGGGTAATTAACAAAATGCTTTAAAAACATCCTGTATCACTACTCTATTTGAAAACAAAAACAGAATCCTCTTCATGCTTCCTATGGGTTCAGATTAGGGATGGGCCTCTAGTCAGCTACCATAACATAGCGAAAGCCCTCTTTTAGTATTATCTACTTCCATTGCGAAGCTTTGAAATCTCAACTTAATATCCTGCGGATTACTCTGAAGCACCGGGGATCATGATCTTTATACACATCTCTACACACTACATGGCAATAAAATTTCTACAAGATATAAGTAAACTTTAAAGCAATGTTACCAAGACAAATTTGTATTTCATTACGTTTCCGGTTCGCAAGGGGGAATAAATCCCACCCAAAAGATATTTAAATGCAGAAACGCCAAATCGCCTTGCTCTCAATCTCGCACACAAAGTCCCGCCAGCGAGATCTCCAATGGAGATTTTAGTCCTCTTTTCTATATATTTTTTTTTAATTTATTTTGGACGAGTTATTCCACTTCCCGTTACAGAAAAAGACTCAGCCATTGACCAAGTTTCTAGCAATAAAGCCACTGTTTCATCCCGCTGCTCTTAGTATATATAAGCAAGCAGCAATAAAAATATAAGTTTCATAGGGCAAAAGAGTGATAAATTCGCTGCTCATTTGTTGAATCAAATCTCACTTCTTAGGCTTGAGTGGTCGATTGATGCTCCAAACAACAGCGTATGGCTGAGGAGCTTCCCTGCGGGTGATGCGGAATGCGCGGACGATGATTTGCGTTTCTCCCTCAGGAATACCAGTCCACGTAACCTGTTCGACGTTGTTCACTCTATCGAAAACGCCCTCCTCGCCCATGTTCCCGTGCCGTTCCTGGCCATCAGAAGATTTGACAATGAGATCCAAATCATTCTGAAGCTCCGCTCCCGGCGGATCGGACCATACGAGTGTCACTTTCAACGTAGAACCCTCAGCGGCCAATTCACTTGTTAGTTTTGGGATGGTAATAGTGATTGGATTATCTTCGCCCTCGCCCTGGCTCAAGGGGCCGCCTTCTTTGAAACCACCGTTATCTTGTTTGGGTAGAATAATGGAGTTCACGAGATTAACCAAGCCAAACCCGGAATTGTTATTGGGAGACGGGCCTGCTTCACTTGGCTTATACTGTCCAACGAGCTCCATAGCGCCGTTGATAAGCAGAGCTTTAACAAGCGCAGCACTGGGCTGTTCGGTGCCATTCTTAACCAAGGACTCGCGTACAACCGCAGCACAACCAGCAACTAGAGGAGTTGCCATACTCGTACCGGCAAGAAAAAACCACTGAGGATCTGAGCTTTCTCCGAATTGGTTATCTGCCTGGGCTCTCCTTGATAGGCTAGACAATACGGCAGTTCCGGGAGCAACCACGTCGGGCTTGTAACGCCCCTCTCGTGTAGGTCCACGACTGCTAAATGCAGCCATACCTGCCGGATTATCTGCCATCTTGTCGGTGCGGAAAGGGGTCGAGGGCCAACGATATCCGTACTTGACTCCGATCTCGGGACGGTTATTTTCACTCGCTCCAACAGTAAGGCAATTCTTCGCTGCTGCCTGTGATCCAATTTGTTGTAGATCAATGACACCGTCAAAGTTGCGGTCGGCACCATCGTTACCAGCAGCAAAAAGAACGAGCATGTCAGGATTATCCCAGATGAATTTGTCCACCTGCGTCGCAGAAGTGTCATAAGGGATCTGACCAAATATCGAGGACGCTCCCCAGGAATTTGTATGAACACGTGCACCTACTTCTCTGTAGGGCACGATAAAAAGGTCCCCCAAATCATCCGGAATCCCACCTAGGCCGTTCATGGTATCGAGGACAGATTGAAGAGCAAGGGAGGCTTTGGGAGCAGCGCCAGCAATTCTTCCACCCATAGTTTTTGAACTGCCATCGCCTAGGATGGACCCTGAAACGTGGGTGCCATGACCATTAGGGTCATCAGTTTTGTTGGGCCTACCAAGGGCATAAAGCTTCTTGACACGACCGGTGAAAGCATGATGAGTATCATCCGTTTTACCAACATCGAAGCCAGTGTCACCAACTCCAACAACCTGCCCCTCACCTGAGTATTCTGTTTCTTCTCCCACAATTTTAGTGTCGCATCCCAGGACCTGCCACGCCTTGTTGTTGAACAGAATAAAAGGATGTACTTGTTGGATAAGGTAGACTGCGTCAATAGCAGCTACATCATCAAGGTGCTGCTGCTGTACTTGAAGGCGGATTTGCCGTGCGGAGACGGCGAGGGAGTCTGGGTCAGCACGAGCAGCCATTGCAACCGCCAATTTGACATCATCGTCGTTTGGATCGACGTCGTGATGGACGACAATGTTAACTAAATGGAGGCGAGAGGTCTTGGGTACAGGGGTAAATACTGAGATGGGGTTGAAAATAGGGGGCATCGATTTGAGGGACGACTGAACAACGAACTGGCTCAGATAGGGGTTGGCCCAGGAGACAAATGGTAGTGAACGGATCCGCTCCTCCAGGTCGGTGCTTTTGTAGCTGCAAAGGTACGTATTGGCAGAAACGTATTCCAGGATTTTGACACCACGATTCTCCAGTTCGTCATACTGGTCGCTTGTCAAAGGCTGGGAGGTGTGGATAAGAATGTAGTCTGACTTGGAGGCATCTTCAGCGTGCAGACCAAGATCTATCAACTCCTGGAGCTGGTTGAGCGGGTCAAACAAGTTGCCGTTAATTGAGATGGTTGACATGGCTGTTGCTACTGGCGGACAGTGATGAGCAGACTAGAGAAATGGGACCGGATGGGAATGTACTTGGAGAGAATGACAGACGACTAAGATAGATATTGAAATGGGACAAATAACTGGCAGGATATGAATAACGGAAGAGACCAAGATATAGAGACGGAAGAGGTTTGAGAGATACAAAGAAGAAAAAGACAACAATGTAAGAGCAGGAAGAAAATAAATAGGGGGGAAAAGAAAAGAAAAAGAAAAGAAGTTAAAAAAAAAAAAAAAAAAACATGACGTGGACTCGGGAAGAGGAAAGAGCCGCATCAAGGGGTTGAGAGCACCCTTGCTGCGGCAGGAGTATAGGACGAGGAAAGGGGCTTAGGAGTTAGCCAGCCCGCTTATTGACCCCTATTCAGGACTTCTGTATATCGCCAGGATATGGTATATATGTAGGAAGATACATATAGTTGTGCATGCTCCCATATCGGATATGTGCCTGCAAAAACCTATCCAAGCTCTTGCAGCCTTACCGTGTATGTAATCCATACCCTCATGGAATCACTAGTGGAATCGCTGCTTCAACAATTAGTCACAACCGGTGCAGGTTGTGGAACAGGGAACCTGTAAATATGGCTCATCTGTTGGGTTCTTCATTTGTAAACCCTCTCATCCAGGCAGAGATGACGGTATACGTCGTTCGAGGACCGAATTCAGAGGCTATATTGGAGAAGGTGGGACGATGGAATCCCTCCCCAATATCAGTAGCTAGACGCTCTCCATTGAGCCGCTTGTTATCGCGATATAATAGCAGGCAGCTGGAGGATAGCCTGGCTTTCTGGTATAGACCAAATGCCCGAAAAAAAAAAAAAAAAAAAAAAAAAAAAAAAAAAAAAGGGGCAAAGGGCCGGTTATATCAGGCAATATCCTTCTGATCGGAACGGCATAGGCCTCAAACTGAGTGCTGCATCGTTCAATTCAGAGGAAAAAGCTTTATCCAACAGATAAAAAGAATGGTCCAACAAAAACCAAATCACGCTTTAACCCCTACAACAACTAAATTCCTCGGACTCTGCTGATACTCAAACACCGTCTCCACCCACGCCTCCTTAACCCCTTCCTGCTCGCGCAGAAACAGCCATCGATCCACCACAATCAGAGACTCCACAACCCCAGCACTAAACGCCATAAGACTCCACACAATGCTCAGATTCTTTCTATACACCGCATACCGCTCCTCATAACTCGCTAACTCCTCCGCAGACAACCCAGCCACCTTCTCCCTAATCGCCGCTCCATAGTGCGGATCGCGGGATAATTTCGCAATAGCCGCGCTCGCATATGCAATGAACGAGGTGAAGGCAGCCTTACGCATCGATCCGACAATCAGTGGCGTCCCACTAACCTCCGCCTTCATCCCAAACTCCGTTGACACGTCACCAACCGGCGACCCGGGACCAGGTGCCGGCACAACACCATAGTCTACCAGAACCCGCTGCAGCAAGGCGCGGTAGTAGTGTCTGGTGAAGAAATTCTGGCTATCCTCCGGGCCCCAATTATACGGTGCCTGAACCGCCATCATGCGTGCAGTGATGTTGAGCTTGATGCCCGTGCCGCCCTCGTGGGTGTAGGTTTCTAAGTATTTGCTCATTGGAAAACCGTGTGGGTCGTAGGCTTTGGAGGTGGCTTCGAGACGTGGGTGGAGAGAGCGGAGAACGGGAAGTTTGTAGGTTACTGGGCCGAGGCGTTCAGTCATGAGGTTGTAGCAGCAGCCGATCATGGCAATAGCAGTGACGGAGGGGTTGAGGAGGAGTGAGCGAATGCCGTGGTGCACGAGATTGCCGCAGGAGTGGAGGGAGATGACCATGACACGTGCTTGGGGTGGAGATTTGGATGTTTGGAAGGTTGCTGGTGTGTGCTTGGGACATGTAGATGTACATGTACACTGGTGGTTCGGAGGCGCGGGAGATGGTGCCTCCACGACGTGTTTAATGATACGTTCAAGATACCCGTCTTTGATGTCATGTTCGATGTAATCCATGGATCCCTTGGAACAGATGTCCTCCTCGTTCTGTTCTGTCGTACAACCATCTGAACATCCAGGGCATTTCCCAGCATTTGATTTAATCCCAACTTCAGCATGAACCAGCGTTGTCAAATCCTCCCTATCTTCCCGATATATCTTAACCTTGCCATTCTGCGGAGTTGGCACCGCAGAATCAGAATCCGCTTTACCCGTAACGTCCCCAGGGACACCCCCATTGACGCTCTCCTTATCCCCTTTCTGGTCCCTCACGGCCCTCTCCTTCTTCTTCAGCTTTGCCAATACATCTTTCCCCATCGCACCACTAATATTATTCCGCCTTCGCTCAATGGCAATAATCCGTCTATTATACGGTTGGCTAGCCAGCGTCCGGCCAAGGTAATTCTGCCCAGAACCAAAGTCAACAATATGCGTAATCCGCTCTCCATCACCTTTTTGATGCTCAATATGATCAGTGAGGGCATCGACATATCTAGCGAAATGGGCGACTTCATGCGCCTTTTTGGGTTTCATGCCAATGGCAATATGGCGGGGGATAACATTGCTACAACTTTTAGCATTGGAATTTCCATTGCGATGCCCGTTCTGCTCGGCATCATTAGTTCTAGGCGTGAACTCCCGCCGCAGACAATGTCGTCTTATATCTTGGATATATTCCAGCAGACTTTGAGGGGGCGTCGGGCCACCCCTCCACTCAACACCACCCTCTTTTCCCCCATTGATGTCGCGGCATATATCTCTTCGTAATGATTGTATATCCTCTCTCATGAGCAGATCCAATATCGCACTGATGTCATGGTGCGCGAAGAACTCCCTCCAATCCTGCGGTATGACGGTTGTGTAGAGATCTGGCACGCGGGTGAGGAAATCGAGGATATGTATGCCTCCACAAAAGTTGAGAAAGACATTGGAGGTTGTTGCGAAGGTGAGAAGGGAGGATACGTAGGTGTCCGTGTCGGGCCAGGAGGGGGGGAGTGGGAGCGGGGTTTCAGGGGGCATATCCCTGGGACGAGGTCAATCCGCGGTGTGTATCAGTAAGCGAATTCATGAATGATATAAGATGAAGAACGACAGAGTTAGAATACCCTATGGGAGATGTATTCGGCCCTCAATGGGGTGGCAATATAAATATAGTTACAAGATAAAAAAGAATGAAGTAGGAGTAAAAGAAAAAAAAAAAAAAAAAAAAAAAAAAAAAAAAAAAAAAAAAAAAAAAAAAAAAAATTTGAGCTGGGCTTGGCGCCAAGCTCCTATCTTGTCTGGCTCCGCATTTGTTGACAGCGATAGCGGACACAGACTTAACATCAGCGATTCCTGATGACAACCTCATCTCTATATATACATACACACCACCAGATTCACCACTAACAGATAAAATCACAACAGCCATAACTGTACATATATTTCGACATTCTATTTATCCTCATGGCCTCCTCAACAGACACAGACCCCTTCCTCCAAGTCCAAGCGTATGTTCCCCTCAACCCGTCCCAATATCACCCCACTAACCATCCCCCGGCTTCGAATAGCGACGTCCTCTCCGCCCTCACGGCAACCCGCCCCCTCTTTTCCTCCTACATCCGCATACGCTCCCTAGCGACATCTCCCACAAACCCGGAACTCCAACAAGCCCGCTCGGAGCTTGAAACAACCCTCCAAGACCTCTCCGCCGACCTCAAGGACCTAGTCGAAAGCGTCCGCGTTGTCGAGCACGATCCATACCGCTACGGCCTTGAATTAGACGAAGTAGGCCGCCGACGACAACTAGTCGAAGATGTTGGGAGGGAAATCGAAGAGATGCGCGCAGAGCTTGTGCGGACCGTTACAGCTAGTGCAGCCAAAGGGACAACTGGCGTTCGCGGGCAATCTGGACTACCCAGCCCCTCACATTTCGACCATGGACATGACGACCGCCTGCTCGACAATGGCGAGCGGGACGACTACTATGCGCAGTTCGAGCAGCAGCGGCAGCAGGAGTTGATGACGGAGCAGGACCAGCAGATTGATGGGGTGTTTCAGACCGTGGGTACACTGCGGCGGCAGGCGGATGATATGGGGCGTGAGCTGGAAGAGCAGACGGAGATGTTGAAGGATGTGGATTCTTTGGCGGATCGGGTTGGGGGGAAGTTGCAGGTTGGGGTTAGGAGGGTGGGGAAGATTATTAGGCGAAATGAGGGTATGCATGGCATGAGTTTAGGTGATCTGCATTGGGTGTTATACTGACTTAGTATATGTTGGTTTAGATACGGCATCAAACTGCTGCATAGCGGTGTTGATTATGGTGTTGATCCTCCTATTAATTTTGGTGATAGTTCTCTAACTAATATTACAGCGAGAAAAATGGTGTTTCTCTTCCCTGATTTACATATGGAACTGTTTAACGAAACGGAAGATAATACAAGACAAACGATATCCGAATTCCCACAATCATCCAGCTATATCAAACGCATTTCAAAGAGAGAAGACAAAGAAATACAACGAAACGACATATCATGAAGTCTTGACCTTCTTGCGAGGCCTATTACCCTCGTTCTCGTCCTCACTCTTCTTCTCATCTTCTTCGTCATCGTCGCCATTCACCCCTTCTTCGTCATCATCGCCATTCATCCAGTCCATGTCAAACTCATTATCAGAGCCGAAGTCGTCCTTCTCCTCGAACGATTGAACTGCATCACAAGCCAGTTAGCAGGAGACAAAAGTTAGAGCAGGAAACACAAATCCTCCAACGAAACATACCATAATACTTGAGTGCATTTTCCCACAAGTCCTCGCTCAGCGCAACAGCAAGCTCATCACCATCCGGGAATATGTCCGCATTCATGAGCCCGTCCTCATCGTCATCGTCGTCATAGTCATCCTCATCTTCCTCCTCACCCTCTTTTTCTGCTTCTTCCTTCTCCTTTTCCTCCTCAACCTCCTCCCCCCGGGCAACCTTCGCCCAATACACCTCATCCTCCTTAACAGCGGCTTCCGACTCCTCAGCCGAAATATCGCGTCCGCGATACCCAAACCACGCAAAGAAACTGATACCAGAGCGTCTCTCCTCGTCGTGGTCATGGTCATGATCATTATTTTCATCATCACTACAATCCGCATGCAGATGCGCCTCAGCCTCCACCTTCGCCACCTCAGTCACCACCGTCTCATACTCAGATAGCTCCAACCTCTGCTCTACAGTAACCTTCTTCCCATCACCAACTTTCCTCTCAGCTTCAGCAAGGTTACATGCCGCATCCAAAAGCCCCTTTGTTGGATCAACCTCCTTACTTCTCCACTGAATCCTAACAGGCTCCGACACAAGCCCCTCCCACACCCTTCTTCTCCCATTCCTCTCAGACCGCCCAATACTCTTCCTCCAATAAAACTCCTTGACAATCTTCACAATCCCATCTGCACTTGCATTCGCATTCTCATCCGCTCCCGTATCAAACCACTCATTAACCTCCGAATCCGTCTTAAACTCAAATGTAAAGCGCAAGTTACGCGGCTCGCCCTCGTCACCTTTCCCATTTACACTGAAGCGTTCGACGGTGAGGTTTCTGAGACAGCTGCCGATGATATCTGCGTCGGAGGGGAGGATGAACTTGTCAACTTCTTCCGGGGCGTGGGAGAAAACGCGAGGCCAGAAGTCGGTTTCGGTGAGTTTGGCAGTTATGAGGGCTGTGCGGCGGGCGTAGAGTGGGCGGAGGAGGGAGACGGAGGCACGGACTTTTTGTTTTTTTAAAGTCTGTGTTAGATAATAATGCTTGTTTTTCTTTTCCGCTATTCTTCGCATGTCCTTCCATGCATGTATATAGATGTGTATGTGTATGTATGTAATAGATGTGAAATCAAATATCTAGCAATTCAAATGTATTATCCAGGGAAGAGAGGAGAAAAAAAAAAACCTGATACGTACGCGCTTTAACCTCAGCGTCTACAATCTCGCGCTCCAGCAGTGCTATTTCGCGGGCTGTTTCTTTGGTGACTGGCGGCTTGCGAGGGAGCTCCGCACGCACGAGGAGCGGGACTCGGTCGTCGGAAGACATTTTCCTTTATTTTCTTTTACCTTCCTCGGAAAGACGAATCTAGATGTGAAAAATTGGTTAGAGTTGATTGGGTTGAACAGGTGTAGCTGGATGAAGAGGTGGAGGATGATTGGTCCCATATTTAATAACGACCAACCGCGAGATGGATAGGATATGCGAAATACTCATGCAGTACATACCTGATATCTCAGACACAATGCGCAATGGCGAGGAACAAGCCACAAAGGAAGAGGAAGGAGACGAAGACAAGCGCGAAAAGGGATTGGGGTATTGGGATTGGAATGGGATGATATCGCAAATTTTCTGCGCCAGCCAACTTTTCGTGAAACCGATTTCTTTCACCCTGTTGAGCTGTTAAAAGTTTTTGAGCAGGTTAACGTATTTCACCGCTATTTAACTGGATCACTTACTCGCGTGATATAAAACTCTATTTAGTAACCCCTGATCGATTTGCTTGGTTTCACTCTACAGGCTGCTAGATATAGAATGTAAAGATGCAAGTCTTGTCCAGGTGTCATACACATGCTCTATACGGAGTACAGCTGGAGTAAATGAAATCGTACTTACCTAGCTCCCTAGTGTCTTAGAAGAGAAAAAAGGTATGAATATGAAAAAATAATTAATTAATTAATTAAAATTAAAATTATCGGAAATAAAATTAAACTATTTTTGATTTTAACTTTAAAATAGTTAGTAAATTGTTTAATGATGGCTTTTTTATTGTACTTTATTATAAATATAGTTAGCTAAGTTATAAAGTAATAACATAATTGATAAGCAAGTCGGCCACATAAGAGAGTTAGTCACTTTCCTCTCCACTATACAAGAATGCTTTCAAAGTCTCAACTATAAAGAAAAACTAGCAAATTACACTATATATTATTTTCTGTATGCTTAGAGCATGTACAGGCAGTATGCTCAATAATCTCACATACACTACACTGTGATGCTGTACATTTTTATGATCATGACTCAGCAGTCTCAACTACTCTTTGCTCTCATTCTGTAAGGGGCTGAACCCCTAGATTCGCTCTGGCTGGCTGACTCAGCCTAGCCATTGTTTGCACGTGCGCACGTGATCATGCTACGCGAGCTTGCTTAAGCTCATGTTCTCATCTCATTCTTTTCTTCCCTTTCCCAAGCAATTCATCCTTGTTATATAGGAGGACTAGCCTCTAGTTCTTAGAGCTTAACCCTCTACATTACGAATTGCTTCACTCCTTTCATTGATAGGCCACTGGAAGTCTTAATCCTGTATCATGAAGCTCAGCAAATGTGCTGACCTGCATCACAAAGTTCAGTGATAGCACTGGTATATGAATAGACTGAGTTAGCAATCATGCTAACAAACAAACAAGCAACATTGAAAACATCTAGCTGAATGAGATAAAGCAGCAGACTTGTACAACAAATACACAAATGAATCAACATGAAGCAATGAGCAGAGATGTCTTTAGTGACTTTGAACAACAATAAATGATCTTTCTTCAACAGCAGAAACAGATTCAGTGTGAGAACAGAGATTTAATAGCAGCTCAGCAAGCTGAAATAGCTAATCTACAACAAGCTTTGAACATCTTAATATCAACTCTCTTTCAATCAAACTTGCAATCACTTATTGCAGTCAGAAGATCAAAGATCAAGTTATTAGACTGCAAGAAGTATGATGATTTTAATTTGAAGCACTACTCTCAGTGAGAGCTAAAGCTTCAATCAAAACTTAAGATTGATGAAAAAGCTTTACATAATAATGAGAAATGTACTTGATATGTATACTCAAGATTGAAAGAAATGACAGCAGCTCAAGTTTATCTCTGAATTGAGAGTAATAAGAATAAGATCAACTTCATGATAGAGAGCTTACTGAAGCAGACACATATGCTCTTTAGTGATTCTGCATGACAGAAAAAGATTATGCAAAAGCTCAACAATCTACAACAGAGTAGAAGAGCTCTCTTTAACTTTCTGCCTGAATTTAATCAGCTACTACTAGAAGTTGATGATCACAGATGAGATGATCACATTAAAAAAAGTATTTAAAATCTGCTCTAAGCATGAAGCTGAAGAAAAGTATGATGAGCATAAGAGAATCATCTTCTTACAACAATTACTGCAAGAAGCTTAAATTAGTTGATCATCAACTCTCTGAGCTTAAGATTTTAATATAGTGATCTAATATTGTGAGAGCAGATCTTCTTCAGATCATACAACATCTAATTCACACTTTCTACTTCATCATGCTGTTCTTGATTAATGAAATCAGCTTCAAGCTTCTGCTGATGATCTGATGAATCTCTCTCTTGATACTGTGACCTCAAGTGCTCATCACATCAAATTGATAAATCAGATAGAGATTAATCAATGAAGAGAGCAAGGCCTGTGCCTGAGATGCAGAGTCAGAGATTATATAATTAAGAGCTGTCTGTTCAAACCTCTCAGACACTCTGCTATCTTCACAATAGCTAAGGTGATCTCTAAGCTAGTACTGAACAATGATGATGTGAATATGAGTGAAGATTCAGAAAAAGAGTAGCTTCAATTAAAACACACTGAAAGAAGCAAAATAAGAAGCTTATGAAGAAGTAATGAAGAAGATTTAAATCTAAGATGATATTTAAATCCTTCACTGTCAATACTCTAGTAGATAATGTCTTTTTGACTAGAGTAATGATAGACAGTGGATGTAATGTCTATGATTTTATTTCTCAATTTTATGTTAACAAGCATAAGCTTCTGTGCATTGAAATTTCCCCTGTTAAAATGACTGGCTTTGAAGACTTCATGAGACTTTACAAGCATAGTGACTGATATTCAAATTGATATAGATGATCATGTAACTGAACAGACCTTTCTCTATGTGATGAATAGATTACATAATCATAATATGTATCTAGGTGATCTCTGGCTGGCCCAGTAAAAGGCAATTGTGATCTCTAATCAAAGAATTGTGAGATTTGAAGAAAGTGATATAGAGATAGAGTCTAGTTCAAATGCAAAAGCTGATGTGATTTCCATCTCTGTCATAAGCTTCTCTAGACTTGTAAGCACTTGAGAGAAGTGAAACATTGAGATCTTCACTGTCAGTTTGACTGACATTCAAAAGACTCTAGAAGTGAAATCAAAGATTGACCTTAGAGAAAAGTTGCCTGAACATTATCATGAGTTTTTGAATATATTTGATAAAGAAGCTGCTGATGCTCTACCCCCACTTCATGACTCAGATAGAGATCATAGAATTGAATTGATTAAAAAAACTGATGATAGTGTAGAATAACTCTCTTGAAACTCACTATATAATATATCTTGAGAGAAACTACTGGCTTTGTGAAAGACTTTTACAGATTATGTAGATAAGAGTTTTATTAGAGTGAGCACTCTCCTGCAACCACCTCTGTACTATTCATGAAGAAGTTTAAAGATGGGCTAAGATTCTGTGTGAACTATTGAGCTCTTAATAAAATTATCTGAAAGAATTGATATTCTCTATCATTAATCAGTGAGACTCTACAGCAAATTGAATGAGCTAAATGATTTATTAAGCTGAACATTATTGCAGCTTTTCACAAGATTCAAATCACAGAAGATGATGAGTGAATGACAGCCTTTAGAACCAGATACAGACTATTTGAGTGGCTGATTACATTCTTTGATTTGGTCAATGCTCTAAGTACATTTCAAAAATATATCAACTGAGCATTACATGGATATCTGAATGACTTCTGCTCAGTCTATTTAGATGACATTTTGATATTTTTTTCAAGAAGCTTACAGGAGCATTATGAGCATGTACAAAAGATGCTTATGTGTCTACAGAAAGTAGATCTACAGGCAGACATCAGAAAGAGTGAGTTCAAGATGAACAGCACAAAATATCTTGAATTTATCATTGAAGTAGACAAGAGTATACAAATAAATTCAGAGAAGATTAAAGCTGTTTTGAAATAAGTAACACCTACTACTCTTAAGAGTGTATGAGGATTTTTAGACTTTGTCAATTTCTATAGATGATTTATCAGAGATTTCTCAAAGATTATGACCTCACTGATGATTCTTACATACAAGAATATTCCTTTTTTGTAGATGAGCAAGGCTGAGAAAGCTTTTAAGTGTCTAAAATTAATGATTATCTCTGCTTCAATTCTGCTTCAATTTGACCCTAACTATGAGACTATATTAAAAACAAACTTCTCAGATTATGTCTCAGAAGAAGTGCTGCTACAATATGATGAGCAGCACATTCTATGCTCATGTGCCTTCTTCTCTCACAAGCATTCACCTGCAGAATGCAACTATGAGATTCATGATAAGAAGTTATTAACAATAATTGAGTGTTTAAAGAAATGAAATACTGAGCTATGAAGTGTAAAGAAATTCAAGATTCTCACAGATCATAAGAATCTAAAATACTTCATGACTACATACAGATTAAATGAAATACAGCTATGTTGAATGAATATTCTCTATCAATTTAACTTTAAAATTGATTATCAGTCAGAGAAGTTGAATGCTGAATCAGACACTCTATCACAAAGAGAGCAGAACATGTCACAGAGTGCTGATGATGAGAGAATCAAGCAGAGGCAAACTCAACTACTTAAGTTTAATATACTGGCATCTGGAATAGAATCAAGAGTGACTGCTGCCAGTGTGAAACCTGAGATGTCTTCTCAAGCTCAGTGAAATGAGACTCACAAAAATGACAAGATTCTGCAGTGTTTGAAGCAGATTCTTTGTGAGAGAAGATTCAGATTTTCTTCTGAACTCAGCATTAATATCTTCATCTCTGAGTGCTATTTAAATGAGAACAGAGAGCTTCTCTTTTGAGGTCATAAGTGAGTGCCAGACTTTGAATCTTTTCAAACTAGATTAGTGCACAAGGCTCACAACTCATCTCTTACTGACTATTCCAGATGAGAGCAAATGGCAGAAATTCTAAGACATGAGTTCTACTGGTCAGACTATGTCACTGATGTGAGAAGAATGATCAGAAACTGTCATCTTTGCAGATTAAACATCACATGAAGAGATTGATATCAGGAACTGCTTAAGTCTCTTCTCATTTCTGAATGCATATGACAGGAGCTTTTTATGATCTTTATTGTGAACTTATCAACCTCTAAAGAATACATAAATATTATGATTATAATAGACAGATTGATCAAGAAGATTATATTAAAAGCAGTTAAGAAAACTAATGCAGAGACAGTGACTAAAGTGTTTCTTCATAATATCATCTCTCAACATGATATTTCTAAGATGATAGTGTCAGATTGAGAGTCAGCTTTCACAAGCATATTTTGAACTTGAGTATGTGAGAAATTAGATATTAAGAGATGACTCTTCACAGTCTATCACTCAGAGACTGACAGAGCTACAGAGTGAATGAATCAGACTCTGAAAATCTATCTACACAAGTATATTAGCTTTCAACAGGATGACTGATATGAATGACTCTCTCTGACAGAGTTGATCATCAATAATAGAGATGTTGTCTCAACAGATATGAGCTCATTTTTTTTAACACATCTTTTTCATATCTTCTTCATTGATATAGTTGATACACTCTCTGTTGAAATGTCACATAATTTCATTGAGTTTGCAGATAATTATATGAGAAAAACTCATGAAGTGTTGAAGTGAACTCAAGTAAAAATAACAGATGCTCAGCAATCTCAATAGAACTATGAAAATAGATAAAGAGACTCAGCTTCAAGCTTTCAACTCAGAGATAAGATTTGATTGAGCTTAGAGAACATGAGAACTAATCATCTGTGCAAGAAGCTGAACATGAAATACAATCAATATACTGTGCTAGAAAAGATAGAATTTCATACTTACTGACTAAATGTCTCACTCAGCATTCATAATGTCTTTAATGTAAAGCTTCTACATGCTGCAGTGACAGATTCCCTGCCTAGTCAGAGGTAAACCAACTGACAGTCACCTGCTATAGAGATCATGAAAGGACCTGAGTTTAAGATTGAGAAAATTTGAGATGAACAAACCTATCAGAGGAAAAAGCAATATCTTGTTAAATGAGTAAGTTGAGCTGAGCCTACATGAAATGATGCAAGTCTCCTACAAGAAGTGAAAACTTTGAACACTTAATAGGCCTCTCAGCAGGTAAAAATTAGATGTAAAGAGAGCTTTAAATAGTCGTAAAGGCCTGTAACAAAGAGAGAGAAGAGGAGTATTATAAGAAGCTGAACCTCTAAATTCACTCTGACTAACTGACTCAGCCTAGTCATTGTTTGCATATGCACACATGATCATGCTATGTGAGCTTGCTTAAGCTCATGTTCTCATCTCATTCTTTTCTTCCCTTTCCTAAGCAATTCATCCTTGTTATATAGTAAGACTAGTCTCTAGTTCTTAGAGCTTAATCCTCTACACATTCACAGCTTTTTGTAACTTGTCAGAGAAGAATATTGAGTAAATCTTCATGCTGTTTGACAGACTTAGTCTATAGCTATTGTTAATTTTCTTAATAATTTTAAAGAAGTCTTCATTTTGCTCTGTAAGTTTTCTGCTGAAATGTTAAATTTTATAGTTCTTGAGTGACAGAAAAATCTTATCTTCTATCTCAAAGTTTGACTTTTGACAGTGCTTGTTAATCTATGATTTCATGATTTCTTATGTCTTTTTCACATTGTCAGCTGTCAAGTTCTAAATTTTCTTCATTTGAATGACATGCTGATTAATATCTTCTTGTTTAAGCTTCTTCTCTATAAATAGTATTCTTAGCAATGACTTTCAATCAAAGAATATTTGACATTTATATCTATAAGTAGTTAGAAAGAGTGTCATTTCAGTTGATTCATTCTACAGAGCTTCAGCTGTTCGGCGCAGCTGCTTGTATATGGATTAAGGTTGATCCGCCCCGCTATGCTCTAAAGGTCGATCTGTTCTGACCTCAACTATATTCAGTTGCTCATGTTGATCTGATCCGATTCTCAACCACTTATATATTCAGCTGCTCATTCATTCTTCATTCTAATCCTCAGTTTAGTATTCTCATCGCAGCTGCCTAGTTAGATAGATAAATTGAAGCTATTGTCTTGTTATCATTCTGACTCTAGTTGAGCTATGACATCAGCTATATGATTTATCATTGATATTTACTCATCTCAGTTATTCTGATAGTAGTTTATGTACAGACAGAACTTGATTACTAAATTTTAATTGATAATCTCAGTTTGATCATCTGTTTGCATGTGATGAGCTGATGAAAGCTTCAGCTTAACTCTTAGTCTTTTAGTAAATTCATTTTAAAAGTTTGAGATAAATTATGATTTATGATTTAACATAATTATATCTGATGCTTTATAATATTTGTAGTAATATTTTAAGAATAGTTTTATCAACTTTTTAGTATCTGTCTTTCTTATAATAAAAATAGATATTGATTTCTTGCTTAGTTAATATATAATCATTAATATCACATTATAATCTCTTTTTATCATTAAGCTATTTATGAATTTCATTAATATTTGCTATCAGACTCTACTAGAAATTGATAACAGCTTCAGTAGCTCTGAGATCTTATCATAAAGAATTTTTATTCATCAGTATATTAAATAATTATTCATATATTAATTGATATTTTTAATTTATTCATCTCAGTAGTATCTTATCTTCACTAATAAGTATAGTTTTTTTTTCTGAATATGTTGTTGATATCTGCTCATGAATCATCTTTAGAAGATATATTTAAAGAGTAGAAAATTTCTCAATTAATATTATTAAGTATTTTTCAAAATATAAAAGTTTATTTATCAGTTCTTAAAGTTATTCTTTTTATTATATTTTCTTATATTATGATTTTAGTAATTTCATCTCTCTGTTGATAATTTTAACTTTATCAAGAATATATAAACTGATATTTAAAGTTTTGATTTTAATAAATTTCTTGATAATTTTTAAGTTCAATCTCTTTGATTTAAGAAATAATTACATCTAAGTGCTTTTATCATCTTTTTAAACCTCTGACTAGCTCAGTATATCTACTAGTATATTTTGACACTTAGACTAATATTAAATTAAAAAGTAGAATCAGAAGAAAAACTCTATCTAGTATATTTATTGAGTATTGAAATTCTTAGTTATCATAAAATACTCAAGAACTTGATAATCAGTCAAAATTTTGAATTTATTTATTCTTTAAAGATCTTTCAACTCAGCTTTTCATTTTGATAATACTTTTACAATTATCAGTATTTTTTTATTATAAATCTTATAATTTTTTTTTTAATTTTACTAATAGAAACTGAGTAGAAAGTAATTAAATATCACTACTTATTCTCATACAATTGAAATAGAATATTAGTTATAGTATTATCTAAAGTATTTGTTTTTATATAAATCTTCTAATTTAGATCATAATGATAGATTTTATTTTATTTAAAAAATTAATTTTTTTTAAATTAGCTTAAATAATAACTTAATAATTTAACTAAATTTCTTAACAAAATGTTGATTGAAGTTAAAAAATCTCAAGAATAATTAAATTATCTTGATTATATTAAATACTAATTATTATGATATTATTACAATCTTTTTAGAGTAAATTTTAATCTCTTAATCTATGATAATAAATTTTAAATACTTTATCTATTGAATATAAAACTTATATTTTGAGATATTTATTTATAACTTAATTTTTTATAATCTAATTAATATTTTCTTGATATATTTTTTATTTTCTTTTAAGATTTTGCTGTAGATAAGTAGATCATTCATAAAAGTAATTATGAACTGATTCAAGTAGTCAAAAAATATAGTATTAATAAAATGCTGAAAAATTATTAAATTATTACTTAGATTAAAGAGCATGATCTTATACTTATAGATTTCATAATATATTCTAAAAATAGTTAGATCTTCAGTCTCTGTGAGGATAATAATATAGATGAACTAAGTATCAAAAAGAAACGTAAGAAGCTCTATAACTAAAGTTGTAAAAGGGTAGGTATATAGGCGCTGCGAGTGCTATAGAAGGAAGAGGATAATGATGAATGAAATGTATATATAGAATTGAATAGTAGTTAACTACTGAATCTTTTAAAAGAACTTTGAGAATTTAGAGTATTTATATACATGAATGAGTAGCAATAGATTTTATCTCTAATCTTTTATAAAATAGAAAATTAGTAATGCAGTGATCTGAATCTTCATGAAGTACTGATCATATCCTCTAAAAAGTGCTGATGCTAAAAGACTAATTTTTGAGAAGTGCTAATCTGTGCTGATTCTGAATACTGAATTTTAAGATGATGCTAATCCTCTAATGCTTTAATAAGCAGTATAAAGATAGTTAAGTACTTTAGTAAGTAGTATGATAAGCAGTGTGAGGGCAAAGAGCTAGTATAGAGAATATTAGCATCATAATCTCATAGAACATGTATATTTGATAGAAGTTTTAACAAATATTTAATTTGATAAAGAATTTTACTTTATTTAACTGCATTATAAGCTTATTAACTAGTGAAATTAAATATTAATTCTTCTTTGAAATTGTATTAAATCAGTAATAATTTATATATAATTTCAACTTGCTCATTGTATGAACTATAAAAATTAAGAATGTAAAGAGAGAAATAACTGATGAAATAAAATCGTTTTCTAGATTAGTGTCAAGATACTGCTTGACAGTCTTGAGCTTCTTCAAGTTTATTTAATATAATAATGTATGACTGATAATTTTATTCAAATCAACTCTCTTCTTAAGCTCAATTTTATAGTCTTCTTTCTTTTAAATAAGTGATAATTGATCAGAGATTAATTTTGAAAAAATATTATAGAATTTTTTATAGTTTTTTGATAACTATTTATTAATTATCTTTTTATTTTTCGGTTTCATATTAACAATGATCTTCTTCTTCTCAATAATTCTATTTATTTTATAAAGACTTAAAATAAAAATTTTTGACTTTTTACTTTTTTTATAATGATAAAAGATTATTTTTCTAATGAATATTATCTTTTGCTGCTTGTTTAATTCATTTTTTTATTGAGTTTTCATAGATCTTTTTAAAGAATTTTTTTTAGCTATTTATAATCTCACTTTTTTCAGCAACTTCGCAATTAAATTTCTCATTAATAAGTCTATCATAGTTATCTGTATCTTATTGATACTCTGACTTCACCATTAATCTCTTCAAATTTTTTTTTAAGATCACTATACTATATTCTTCTAATATTTTATCTACACATATCTATACACTTGATCAAACTATATATTGATTTTTTATATTTAAATATATTTTCTGCTTTATTAGTTAAGCTCATTTTAAAATTATATCAGTGTTTCTCAAATTTATTATCAGTATTAATATGTTTAAAAATCTTCTTTTATCTATTTATAAATATAAAAAAATAACTTTTATGATTGAAGTTTCTTTCTAATCATTAAAACTTATAATCTAATAACTTTTTTTAAATCTTCAGAGTTAATTTCTAATGCTTTAATACATTTTTATGTAAAACTTATATTAATAAGAATATAGTAATTTACTCTAAAATTTACTAGTGATTTTATAAAAATAATATATTCATTAAAAGCTATTTTAATATATATAATAAAAGAATTTTTATTTATCAGCTTATTTATATTTAAAGTCTTTAATGCAATCATCTTATCTGAGAAGAAGACTTCTTTTAGATTTAATCTTTTTTTAATTTGATAATAGTAATCTCAGAATTTATTTTTTTCAGTTTAGTTTTTTATTTATATGAGTAATTCTATATTATATAATCTCTACTTCAATAGTTAAAATATTTTTTATTTTATTTTTAATTCTCAGTTATTTATACTGATATGAATAATATTGATTTATAATTGTTCAGTCTTACAGAAGTACTTTTATAATTGACTTAAATTGTAGAAAATTCTTTATAATTTACTCAAATTATAGAAGTTTTTTCATAATTTGCTCATTGACTATTTTGATTAAACATACTCTTGAGATAATAAGCAGTTCAGATGCAAATTTTTTAAAATTTTTGAAAGGTGGG
>NW_015440968.1:591935-593281 GCF_000150705.2 Paracoccidioides lutzii | reverse complement strand
TAAATAAACTATTTTAATAAAATAATAAATTTTTTTTAAAAAAATAGATTAAAAAAAGACTTTGTTTATATATATATATATATTTAATATAATTACTAGATTATTACTAGATAATTTTTATATTTATAAACTATTTACTTATAAAGTAATTATAAGATAATTACTATATTATTATTAAATAGTTATAACTACTTTTTTTAGTTTAATAATATTATATTATTAAGTAATCTGAATAGAGTCTGTTCTATATTATCACAATAATTATATTTATTAAATAGTTATAAGTTAAAGAAATAAAATTATAAACTGATATTAATAAATATAACTTTAAAGTAATATTTTAAACTTTATTATTAAAGTTAATAAAAATATATATAAATTTAAAAAAAAAGTAATTATTATTTTTGAATAAAAATTTTTTAATTTTTTAAAATAATTTAATATATTTTATAATTATTAATATATTTAATATAAAAAATTTAATATTTTAATAAAATATTAAATTAAATATAATCTTTAAAAGATTAAAAAATAAATATTTATATTTATATTTATTTTAATTATTTTTAAATTTAAATAATAAAAATTTTTTATAATTAATTATTTTAAATATATTATTAATAAAAAAATTTATAAATATATATTTTATATTTAAAAAGATATTATATATAAAATATAATTATAAAATTTATTTAAAAATAAAATTTAAAACTTACTAATATAAAAAAATTTAAAATAATTATTTTATAATTATATAAAAGTTTATAAAATATTATTTATATTAATTAAATTTTATTTTATTTCTTTTTTATAATTTATTATTATTATAAAAATTAAAATATTTTAATAATTAAATTTATTATTAAAAATAAAATACACTTTTAAATAATTTAAATATAAGATAAAATAAATTAAAATACTATTTATTTAATTTTATTTTTATAGAAAAAAATTTTGATATTAAATAAAACTTTTTATATTTTTTTAATATATATTACTTTTATTTAAATTATTTATAAATATTTATATAAAAAATATTAAAACTATATAAAAGTTTTTAATAAATAATTTTAAGTAATTTTATAATTATATATAAAAAAAATAAAATTTTTAATTTTTTATTTTTTAAATACTTAAAATATAAAATTAAATATAAAATTATTATTTAAAAATTTTATTATTTATTTTTATAAAAATCTTTATTTTTGAGAATTAAAAGATTAATATTAAAATTATAATAATTTTCTTTTTATATTTTAATTTATATACTTTTAGAGTATTTGTAAAGGGTTAAGCTCTAAGAACTAAAGACTAGTCCTCCTATATAACAAGGATGAATTGCTTAA
>NW_015440968.1:551950-591748 GCF_000150705.2 Paracoccidioides lutzii | reverse complement strand
CTCTTCTCCCTCTTTGTTGTGAGTCTTTATAACTATTTAAAGTTCTCTTTACATCTAATTTTGCCTGCTGAGAGGCCTCTCAAGTGTTCAAGACCTTCACTTCTTGTAAAAGACTTATATCATTTTATGTAAGCTCAGTTCAATCTACTCATTTAACAAGATATTACTTTTTTCTCTGATAGATTTATTCACTTTAAATTTCCTCAATCTCAAACTCAGATTCTTCTGAGATCTCTATAGTGAGTGACTGTCAGTCAGTTTATCTCTGACTAGACAGAGAATCTGTCACTACAGCATGTAGAAGCTTTACATTAAAAACATTGTGAATGTCAGATGAGATGTTCAGTTGATAAGTATGAAATTCTATCTTTTCTAGCACAGTATATTAATTGTATTTTGCATTCAGCTTCTTGTACAGATGATTAGTTCTCATGTTCTCTAAGCTCAATCAGATCTTATCTTCAGATTGAAAGCTTGAAGCTGAGTCTCTTCATCTATTCATGTATTTCTCTTGAGATTACTGAGTATCTGTCATTTTTACTTGAGCTCACTTCAACACTTCATAGATCTTCCTCATATAATTATCTGCAAACTCAATAAGATTATATGATGTTTCAATGAGAGATGTATTGACTATATCAATAGAGAAGACATGAAAAAGATGTGTTAAAAAGAATGAGCTCATGTCTGTTGAGGCAGCATCTCTATTATTGATGATCAGCTCTGCTAGAGAGAGCTATTTACACCAGTCATTCTGTTGAAAGCTAATGTACTTATGTAGATAGATTTTCAGAGTTTGATTTATTCACTCTGTAGCTCTGTCAGTCTCTGAGTGATAGACTGTGAAGAGTCATCTCTTAATGCTTAATTTCTCACACATCTGAGTTCAAAATATGCTTGTGAAAGCTGATCCTTAATCTGATACTACTGTCTTAGAGATGTCATGTCAAGAGATAATGTTGCAAAGAAACACTTTAGTTACTATCTTCACATCAGTTTTCTTAACTGCTTTTAATATAACTCCCTTGATCAGTCTATTTATTATAATCATAATATTCATGTATTCTTTAAAGCTCAGTAAGTCTACAATAAAGTTCATGAAAAGCTTCTGCTGCATGTGTTCAGAAATGAGAAGAGGCTTAAGCAGTCTCTGATGTTAATCTCTTCATGCAGTGTTTGATCTACAAAGATGATAGTTCCTGATTATTCTTCTCACATCAGTGATATAGTCTGATCAGTAGAACTCATGTCTTAGAACTTTTGCCATTTGCTCTCACCCAGAATAACTGGTAAGAGATGAGTCATAAGTCTCATGCACTAACCTGGTTCAAAGAGGTTCAAAGTCTGGCACTCACTTATAATCTTGAAAGAGAAGCTCTCTGTTCTCATTTAAAGAGCACTCAAAGATAAAGATCTTAATGCTGAGTTCAGAAGAAAATCTGAATCTTTTCTCATGAAAAGTTTGCTTCAGATGCTGCAGAATCTTGTCATTTTTATGAATCTCATTTCACTGAGCTTAAAGAGATATCTCAGATTTCACACTGACAGTAGCCACTATTGATTTCATTCCAGGTGCCAGTACATTAAACTTAAGTAGTTGAGCTTGTCTCTGCTTGATTCTCTCATCATCAGCACTCTGTGACATGTTCTGCTCTCTTTGTGATAGAGTGTCTGATTCAGCATTCAACTTTCCTGACCAGTAATCAATTCTGAAGTTGAATTGATAGAGAATATTCATTCAACATAGCTATCTTTCATTTAGTCTGTGTGTAGTCATGAAGTATTTTAGATTCTTATGATCTGTGAGAATTTTGAATTTCTTTACACTTTGTAGCTCAGTATTTCATTTCTTTAAATACTCAATTATTGTTAATAACTCCTTATCATGAATCTTGTAGTTGCATTCTGCAGGTGAATGCTTATGAGAGAAGAAGGCACATGAGTATAGAATACTCTGCTCATCATATTGTAGCAGCACTTCTACTGAGACATAATCTGAGAAGTTCATTTTCAATATAGTCTCATGGTCAGGGTCAAATTGAAGTAGGATTGAAGCAGAGATAAACATTGATTTTAGATGCTTAAAAGCTTCCTCAGCCTTGCTTGTCCACAAAAAAGAAATATTCTTGCATGTAAGAATTGTCAGTGAGGTCATGATCTTTGAGAAATTCTTGATAAATTGTCTATAGAAATTGACAAAGCCTAAAAATCTTCATACATCTTTAAGAGTAGTAGATGTCACTTATTTCAAAACAGCTTTAACTTTCTCTGAATTCATTCATATACCCTTGCTCACTTCAATGATGAATTCAAGATATTTTGTACTGTTCATCTCAAACTCACTCTTTCTGATGTCTGCCTGCAGGCCTACTTTCTGTAGATATATAAGCATCTTTTGTACATGCTTGTGATACTCCTGTAAGCTTCTTGAGGAAAATATCAAGATGTCATCTAAATAGACTGAGCAGAAGTTATCCAGATATTCATGTAATGCTCAGTTGATATATTTTTGAAATGTGCTCAGAGCATTAGCCAAATCAAAGAGTGTAATCAGCCACTCAAATAGCTCATATCTAATTCTAAAGACTGTCATCTACTCATCACCTTCTGTGATTCAAATCTTGTGAAAAGCTGCAATAATGTCCAGCTTAGTGAATCATTTAGTCTGTTCAATTCACTGTAGAGTCTCACTAATTAATGATAGAGAATATCAATTCTTTCAGGTGATTTTGTTAAGAGCTTGATAGTCTACACAGAATCTTAGCTCATCTCTAGACTTCTTCATGAATAGTACAGAGGCAGCTGCAGGGGAGTTGCTTACTCTAATAAAACTCTTATCTAGATAATCTGTAAGAGTCTTTCACAAAGCTAGTAGTTTCTCTCAAGATATATTATATAATAAGCCTCAAGGGGGTTGTTCTGTACTATCATCAGTCTTTTTAATCAGTTCAATCTCATGATCTCTATCTGGGTTACAAAGTGAGGGTAGAGTGTCAGTAACTTCCTTATCAAATACATTCAAAAACTTATAATAATGTTCAGGCAGCTTTTCTCTAGAGTTAATCTTTGATTTCACTTCTAGAGTCTTTTGAATATCAGTCAAACTGACAGTGAAGATCTTGATGTTTCACTTCTCTCAAGTGCTCATAAGTCTAGAGAAGCTTATAGCAGAGATGGAAATCACATCAGCTTTTGCATTTGAACTAGGCTCTACCTCTATGCCACTCTCTTCAAATCTCACAATTCTTTGATGAGGGATCACAGTCACCTTTTGCTGGGTCAGCCAGAGGTCACCTAGATATATATCATGATCATGTAACTCATTCATCATGTAGAGAAAGGTCCATTCAGTTACATGACCATCTATATCAATTTGAATGCCAGTCACTATGCTTGTGAAGAGTCTCATGAAGTCTTCAAAGCTAGTCATTTTAACAGAGGGAATTTCAATGCACAGAAGCTTATGCTTGTTAACATAGAATTAAGAAATAAGATCATAGATATTACATTCACTGTCTATCATTGCTCTAGTTGAAAAGGCATTATCTACTAGAGCATTGACAGTGAAGAGTTTGAATATCATTTTAGATTTAAATCTTCTCTATTGCTTTCTCATAAGCTGCTTATTTTGCTCCTTTTGATGTCTTTTGATTGAAGCTACTTTTTTCTCATATCCTCACTCATATCTACATTGTTGTTGTCCAGTACCAGTTCAGGGATCACTTTAACTATCATGAAAATGGCAGAGCATCTGAGAGGTTTGAACAGACAGCTCTTAATCATATAATCTTCAGCTTCACATCTCAGGTACAGACCTTGCTCTCTTCATTGATTAATCTATGTCTAATTTATCAATTTGATGTGATGAGCACTTGGGGTCACAGCACCAGGAAAGAGATCTATCAGATCATCAGTGAAAGCTTAAGACTGATTTCATCAGTCAAGAACAACATAACAAAGTAGAGAGTGTGAATTAGATATCATATGATCTGAAGAAGATCTGCTCTTGTAATGTTTAGATCACTGTCTTAAAGTCTTAAGCTCAGAGAGTTGATGATCAACTAATCTAAGCTCCTTGCAGTAATTCTCATAGAGAGACAGTTTTCTTACACTCACCATGTCTTCTCTCAGCTCCATGCTTAGAGTGAATTTCAAATATCTCTTTTTAATATGATCATCTTATCTGTGACCATCAGCTTCCAGCAGTAGCTGATTAAATTCAGGCAGAAAGTCAAATAGAGCTCTTCTACTCTGTCATAAATTGTTGAGCTTTTGCATAGCCTTTTCCTGTCATGCAGAATCACTAAAGAGCATGTGTGTCTGCTTCAGTAAGCTCTCTACTGTGAAGTTGATCTTGTTCTTATTATTTTCAACTCAGGGGTAAACTTGAGCTGCTGTCATTTCTTTCAGTCTCAAGTACACATATCAAGCACATTCCTCATTATTACTTAAAGCTTTCTCATTGATCTTAAGTTTTGATTGAAGCTTTAGCTCTCACTGAGAGTAGTGCTTCAGATTAGAATCATCATACTTCTCACAGTCTGATAGCTTGATCTTTGATCTTCTAACTGCAATGAGTGATTGTGAATTTGATTGAGAGAGAATTGATGTTGAAGTGTTCAAAGCTTGTCATAGATTAGCTATTTCAGCTTGCTAAGCTGCTATTAAATCTCTGTTCTCACACTGGACCTGTTTCTGCTGTTGAAGAAAGATCATTCATTGTTGTTTGAAGCTACTAGAAGCATCTCTGCTCATTGCTTTGTATTGATTCATTTGTTGTACAAGTCTGCTGCTTTATCTCATTCAGCTAGACATTTTCAATGTTGCTCATTCATTTGTTAGCACAATTGCTAACTCAGTCTATTCATATATCAGTGCTATCACTGAACTTCATGATGCAGGATTTAAGACTCTCAATAGTCTATCATATGTCAGCATGTTTGCTGAGCTTCATGATATAGAATTAAGACTTTCAGTGGCCTATCAATGAAAGAAGTGAAGCAATTTATAATGTAAAGGGTTAAGCTCTAAGAACTAGAGGCTAGTCCTCCTATATAACAAGGATGAATTGCTTGAGAAAGGGAAGAAAAGAATGAGATGAGAACTTGAGCTTAAGCAAGCTCACATAGCATGATCACATGCACACATGCAAATGATAGCTGTTAGGCTCAGCGTCCGACCGAAGGCCGGTGCCCGGTTAGACTCGACATCGGATTAAGCTCGGCGCCCGATTAGGCCTAACCCACATCACGTGACCATGCGACCATGCGGGTCGCTCGATTAGGCCTAACCCATATCATGTGACCACACGATCATGCAGGTGGTTATAATCCATGCAGGCCCCCAGCACCCCCTTTTCATCCCATCAAGCTTAGTATTTTGTTATATAGCAGTTAGCAACACAGAGAGTCTTTCTTCTTATGCAGCTTGCATTCACTTCCTAACACAATACTAAGCTTCTCTTCTACCTTCTCACTCAGGTTTCAGCAGAGAACTTGAGTGTCTCAGTTGAATTAGAACCTGCTAGTTCAGAGTCTGACAACATGTCAGATCAACTGTCAAGACAACAGCACTGTTGAAGACAACAGCTCAATCCAACATCAGATGATCATCACAGGCTTTCAATCCCCTGGAAGGGGCTGAAAGGACTGGCAATATCTTCTAACAAGATCAACTGACCAATCACACATCTCAATTGAGAAATTCAGAGAGGCAATTCACTCAGACAGCAACTGTGTTTATAATGAGTTGACAATGATCTTCAATGACATCTTTGATGATGAAAAAACATTAAGAGATACAGTCACACATCTGAGAATGAAATGAGACAACACTACTAATCAGATCACTGTCAAGCAAAGTCAGATTGATGAGCTAATTGCTGAATGTGATGAACTTAGTCACACTCTGATTCACATGACAGTCAGCAATCAAGCAGCAAGTCAAGACATCACCTTCTCTGAGACTGCCAGAAGGTCTGTCAAGATTGATGACTCAAAACATCTCACTGACAGCAAGGAGCTGAAATTTGAATACTGGCTCTCTCAGATGAAGAATAAGCTCTGAGAGAATGCTGACCACTACTCTATCAAACACATGAGAATAGTGTACATTGAAAACTGGACTGATGAGGACACAGCACATCACATTGCACTCTGTATGAAAGAGAATCACTTCAAGTGATATCACAGAAGAGATGTTTGAGCATCTCAAGTCAATATATGAGAATGCTAACAAGCTGCAAAATGTCAAGAGTGATTATCACAAGCTGATTATGTGCAATGAGAATAATTATCATGAATTTGTCACAAAATTTTTACACCTGACAGGGGAGATCAAGATTGTCAGAGAGGACTACAAGACAGACTTCAATGACAAGCTGTCCTTTGATCTTCAGAAGATGGTAGCAGTAGTCAATGTGATCACTGATACATATGCTGAGTTTCAGAAAATCTGTGTGCAGGCAGCTCACATCCTCCAGACAATCAATGTCACTCAGAAATCAAAGAGCTCATGAGAAAATGAGTCTAATATCTTCAAGCAGAACACTCTGCAGATCATCAACAGTCAAACACCTTCTAGCATCTCTGCAACAAAATCCTCTACTGTGAAGAAGGTCTTGAGCTCTTATTCAGATATTCAGTGCTACTACTGTAAGGAAAAAGATCACATTGTCAGAAACTGCTCTGCAAAGCAGAAGTCCCAGCAGATGATTGCTGAGCTCACAGAGAATGATGCCCTTGAGTCTTCAGCAGACTCAGAAAAAGAGTGAGCCTGAGAGAAGACTCCATCTCAGATAGTTCAATAGTCTGTGAGAGATTTGAGATGAAGGACTTGATTGAGAGGAAAAGCTTTAATGTATCAATCAAATTAGCCTACAATGGAATTGCTACTTCTACAAATTCTCTTGCTGATACTGAAGCAAATGAAGTGAATTTTATTGATACTCAATATGCCATAGAACTGGCAAGATTCTTTGATAGAAAGTTTCAAGAACTCTCATTCAAATGCCACATGAAGGGATACAATGGTGCCCCTGGTGAGGTAATAGACTGCACATTGACTCTAAACCTCTGGATGAATGACTGGAGATTTCAGAATGTCCCTCTGCTGATAACAGACCTAGGCCAGCACCCTGTCATCCTGGGATGAAAGTGATTGACAGCACAGGATATATGACTTGATGTTAAAAATCAACACCTGGTTTGACTGAGTGAATGATCTATCCCTGAACAGGTGATGAAGCTGATGTTGAAGATAGTACCCTGGTCAGTACTGAAGCACCCAGACCTCAAGCCTGAGCATCAGACAGATGTGGAATGAAGAGAGATCAAGCTGGATGAGGAGATCAGACAGGAGCATCAGGCTTGGCTCTGCAGATTGAAAGGGATCAGCTCAGTTGTGATGCCTGAGATGAGGCAGAAGCTGACCTGGGAGAAGACAGCATCACAGATGATGAATATGAACTTCATTGAGACTGCTTCCTTCCATGATTATATGAAGAACAAGAAGTCAACAGTCTTCATAATCAGTCTGTATGAAATTGATAAACAGCTTGAGGAGAAGTGAGATTTAGTGAGAGCTGAGAATGAGTCTGATGAGGAGCTGATCAGCAACTTATCAGAATGATTGAAAGACCAGAAGAACTGCTTCTCAAAGAAAGCATCAGATGAACTGCCCCCCCTACAGAAGAATGTTGATTTTAAAATAGAGCTTCAGCCTGATGTTGACCTCACTCAGAGCATTGGACATGCACCTCTCTATAAGATGAATCTAGAGGAACTAGAGGCAGTGAAGACCTACCTTGAAGTCAATCTAGCAAAGGATTTCATCATCTCAAGTTCAGCCCTCTACACCTTCTCAATTCTGATTGCCTGTAGTGGGAAGAAGCTATAATTCTGTGTTGACTTTCACAAGCTGAATGCTATAATCAAACAAGATCAGTATTCCTTGCCCCTGATAGATGAGCTGATGAACTGACTCAATGAGGTGAAATACTTTACAAAGTTGAACATTCAGCAGAGGTTCCATTGCATCTGAATGGACCCTGAGTCTGAGGATCTAATCACCTTTAGAACTCACTACAGGATCTATAAATATTGAGTGGTCTCCTTTGATCTTACAAATGCCTCTGCCTGCTTTCAATGATTTGTTAACAGTATCTTCTTTGACTATCTGGACAAGTTTATGACAGTATTCATGAATGATCTTCTAATCTATAGCAAGAATCTGGAGGAGCACAAGCAGCAGGTAAACTCAGTGCTAGACTGACTAAAAACAGTGAGTTTGCAAGTCAGCATTCAGAAATGTGAGTTTGCAGTTCAGAGGACAAAATATCTAGAGTTCATCATCAGTACAGAAGGGATTGAGGCAGACTCAGAGAAGACAGCTGTCATTGTGAGATGACAGGTCCTCATCACAGTCAAAGAAGTTCAGTCATTTCTAGAATTTGGCAATTTCTACTGACAATTCATAAGAAACTACAGCTGAATTGCAAAGCCACTGTATCAATTGACAAAGAAGACTACTTCATTTGTGTGGACATCAGAATGCAAATCAGTCTTTGAAAAACTGAAGAGACAGCTGGTGAAGACTCCAACACTGCATTACTATGACTCTGAGTGAGAGACTCATATTGAGACTGACATTTCTGACAGAGTAGTGACTGAGATACTAAGTCAAAGATTTGAAAATGATCTTTGACACTCAGTAGTCTTCTATTCAAAGACAATGAACAGTGCAGAGCTTAATTATGAAATTCATGATAAGAAAATGCTGACAGTAGTCTGAGTCTTACAAGAATGATGAGCAGAGCTTGAGAGACTACAATGAGAGAAACAATTCAAGATTCTCACTGATCATCACACACTGAAATACTTTATGACTATCAAGAAGCTGAATGCATGTCAAGCCTGCTGAGCAGAGTTTCTCTCCTGTTTCTACTTTGAGATCAAGTATTGACCAGGCAAGGTCAATCTGCTAGCAGATGCACTGAGCAGGCCTGAGCAGATTAGAAGGCAACAGAACAGCTGTATGCAGATTCTTCTAGAATCAGAGACTCTTGACTCTCAGATCACTTCCTCTACAGACATTGCTAGCATCAACTCCTCAGAGAAAGAGAGCATTGCTGAATGCATAGTGTCTCTAAACAAGACAGTCACCTCAATTGAGCCCCTGCAGCAGCAGGCAGATAATGAGAATAGTCCCTATACAATGAAGGACAATGTGCTACAATACAATGAAAGACTAGTGATGTCTGTTCAGGAAAAAAAAAACTCTGATAGTCAAGCTACTGCAGGAAATTCATAATCAAGCTTCAACAGCACACTCTGAAGGACAAAAGACTCTGACCCTGGTGCAATCACACTATTGATGAGTCACCTGGTGAACAGATGTCCTACACTATATTCAGAACTGCCATGTGTGCCAGATCAGTAAAATTTCAAGAGATAAGACTTCTGATTTGCTAAAGCTATTATCAATACCAGAACAGACATGACAGCATATTGCAATGAACTTCATGAACATGCCAAAAAGCAAAACAGATTATAATGTCATTTTGATCATAGTATGTCAGCTAAGCAAGAAGACAATCTTCATTTCAATCATCTGAGAAGTTACAGTCCAGGAGCTGGCCTGACTATTCATTCAATTCTACTATTCATACAATGGAGTGTCTGACTCAATTGTCTCTGACTGAGGTCTCCAGTTCATATCAAGCTTTTGAGATGAGTTTACACAGATTCTGGGCATAAAACTGAAACTCTCAACAGCACATCATGCACAAACTGATGAACAGACAGAAGTGGTGAATCAATACATTGCCATCTGTCTTCACCTCTATATCAGTTACTACCAAGACAACTGGGATGAGTGACTGCTCATTATAGATCATGCCTCCACAGCTATCTCAAATGCTTTCACAGGAATCTTCTCCTTTCTCACAGCAAATGAATATAAACTCTGAATGTCATTTGACTGATAATCACTGATGAAGAAATTGAACATGAATGAGAAAAGAAATTGAGAAGCAGCAAGAAGCTTCATTCACTGAATGAGAGAGATCTGAAATCAGATGAGTAAAGACATAAAGACAGCACAGAAACAGATGAAGAGGCAGACTGACAAGCATCATTGAGAGTTTGACTTTGCAGTAGGAGATTTTATTTATCTAATATTGAAATCATACAAGATGAATCAATCAAGCTGTAAACTGGCAGAGCAGAATGTCAGTCTCTTCAGAATCCTGGAAAAGATGAGCAATGTCTACAAACTGAACCTTCTCATAACAATGAAGATTCATTCAATCTTCTCCTCAGACAAGCTACACAAGGACTTCAGAGACTCTCTATCTGGCCAGACTATCAGATCACCAGACTCAATTGAAATAGATGATGAGAATGAATGAGAAATAGATTGTATACTGGCCAGTAGAATAAGCTGGAGCAAGCTGCAGTACCAGGTGTGCTGAAAGGGGTTTGATGAGAATTCTTCATGATATCTCACTCACAACTTCAAAGGATCACCACACGCCATATGCGACTTCCATGAGGCTAACCCTACAAAAGCTGGGCCCTCAAGGTGACTAGATGAGTGACTGAAGGCATGGAAGACAGACAGCTACCTGAAGAACAAGATTGATGATGACCTACCGGCATGAGGACATGCCTGCCCCTAGACTGGGGGGTGATGTTAGGCTCAGCGTCTGACCGAAGGCCGGTGCCCAGTTAGACTCGACATCAGATTAAGCTCAGCGCCCGATTAGGCCTAACCCACATCATGTGACCATGCGACCATGCGGGTCGCTCGATTAGGCCTAACCCATATCATGTGACCACACAACCATGCAGGTGGTTATAATCCACGCAGGCCCTCAGCACCCCCTTTTCATCCCATCAAGCTTAGTATTTCATTATATAGCAGTTAGCAACGCAGAGAGTCTTTCTTCTTATGCAGCTCGCATTCGCTCCCTAACAATAGCTAGGCTGAGTCAGCCAGCCAGAGCAAATCTAGAAGTTCAACCTCTTATAGATACTTTATATTTATTTTTTATCTCTTTAAAATTTGATTTGAAAGAGAGTTTTAATAAAAATTTGAAGTTGAGAATTTATCTTTAAAGAACTTATTCTTTTTAGTCTTGTAATCTGTATTGAAGTGTATAAAGCTTTGATAAATATTATATTAGATATCAAAGCACTTCTTGCATTTTCAACTTTTCTTTTTAAGTGCTGTTGATATATTATTATGTGAATCTTTTCTTCAAGTAGTACTCTTTTATTATATAGTTGCACTTCTTTGAAATATTACTTTTTACAATATTTAATTTTGTGATAAAAGTATTTATTAAATTTAAAATATTCATCTTCTACTCTAATCTTTAAACTCTGATTTCTAAGTTCTGATCTTTAAAGTTATAATTTTTAAAATTAAAATATTCTTCTTTTAATTTAATTTTTATAAAATTTTAAATTTATTTATTTTATTAGTTTTTTTTTCTAATAAATTTATTTTTTTATTATAAAGAAATATTAAAACTATATTCAATAATTTATTTACTATAAAAGATAATAATAAAAATTAAATAAAATTAAATAAAATTTATAAAAAGATAATAAAAAATATTTATCATATTAAAAAATAAAAAATAACATATTATAACTATATATATCTATTTATAAAATTTTTAATAAAAATTAAATATTATTATTAATAAAAATATTTATTTTAATAAAATTTAATATTTTTTTAAAAGAAAAAATACTTAATATTAGAGAATTTATAAAAACTATTATAATATTTAAAAAATATTATAAAAAAATTAAAAAATATAAATAAATAAAAAAAATAAATAAAGATTATTTTATTATATATTGAAAATATAAAAAAAATATATTATTAAAAATATTTTTTTATTTTTATTAAGTTTTTAAAAATAAATTTATAATAATACTTTAATACTTTATAATAAATAAAATAATTTTTTTTCTATTTTATTCTATAAGATTTTAAAGAATTTAATAAAATTATAGAGTAAAAAAATAATATATATATATATATATATATATATTATTAAAATAACTCTGAAAAAATTATAAATTATAATTTTACTAGATTAAAATTTATAAATAAAAATCTATTAAAATTTAAAAAAAAATTAATAAATATAATATTTTATAATTTAAAAATATTATTTTTTAGTTAACTTTTTTTTATTAAATTTATTTTTAATAATAAAAATAAAAAATATAAGTGTTATTATTTATAAAAAGTTAATAATATAACTTTATAAAAGTTATATAATAAATATACTACTTAATACAGCTTTAACATTTTTTATAATAAAGTAAATTCATTAGAAGAAAAAAAATAAATAAAATAAAAATTAAAAAAGTAGATAAATATAAAATTTTATAAAAATTAAAATTAGAGAAGAATATTTTATATTAAGTAAATAATTTAAATCTAGTATAATTTTAATTATTAAAGATAATATTATTTAAATATTAATTTATTATAAATAATCTTTATAATTATATTAAATAAAAATATAAAAATATAATTATTATTATTATAATATTATAAAATATAATAAAGTAATAATATTATAAAAAATTATTTCTATTTTATAAAAAAAGTAATAAAATTAAAAAAATATTATAATTATATATAATATTATTAATTTATTTTTTTATAATTTTTTTTTTTATTTTTTAATTAAAAAGTAATTAATAATTAAACTTTTTAACAATTAAAATTATTTTAAAATATGATATATTTAATCTTCAATACTATTTATAACTTGATTTCAAATTCAGTTTATGATTATAGTATAAATGAAAGATTTTTGCAATAACTTCAATTAATCAGTATCATGTCATTTTATCATACAATTGAAGAAGTATATATATAAATAAAGGGTACTTTTTACTCGTTAGGCACACGCTGTGGTAGAATTTCAATTGTTATTTCTAGTCATCTGTACTTAACTCACTTAACTTGCTTCTTATATGAAATTAGTCTTAAATATAGCAGAGATGATTTGAATATTATATTACTTTTATCTGGCTTTTTATTATGAAAATCAGCGTTTGACACTCAGGTTTATCAAGATGATGAGCCATTATGGAGATAGGAAATGGTGAGGAGTTCTCTATAAAGTTGAAGGAGTGTGAATCAACAGAGAGCTGGGCTCAGTTCCTCTGGTAATATAATGAACGCTGTGCGGCCTCTTTGGTTGTGATGTGTCACGTGATATATCTTGAAGTGTTTGTGTTTGTTGGAGGGGTTTGATCAAATTATCAAGGCCGGTAAATATGGGATGGTCAGTGTCACCATTATGAAGAAGTGATATCAGGACATATCTGCGGCAAATGAGAAAGAGAAGTAAAAATGCAAGAGATCTAGGGGCAGATTTTAATGTGAAGGAGGCCTAATCAGAGAAGAAGCTCAGGCTCTTCTTATTTCATCTGGTGAGGATGTTGAGCTCTAGTTGAGAGGCTACGTGTAAGATAAACAGGACAGACGCAACAAGTTATGGAATGTCACCCACCACGCAGGTCTCCAAGATATCAAGGTACTATATTCTTCTAATTACTGCTACTCTAAAGTCATCTTTGTGTTATGAATTTGGCTATCTAAACATACTCGATTATTTTTATGAATGAAAACTCATCTTCTGTCGCATAGTTACCTGAGGCGCTCGCCAAGTGTAAGCCAAAAAAAGGAAGTTTGATATGCTGCTCCTTGGATTGGCCGTCTGTCATAGCGCTTCATCGGCAGCCCCTCTGAAGTTCGGACTCTGTTACCTCCTTAGCTTCGCATTTCAAGCAGTCGTTTTAGATCCGCCGCTTACTTTTACCATTTTAGGTGTGCATGCAGAAGCCAGCTAAAATCTACAAGGATAAACTGTTCATACAGTGATGCCTAACGGAAGAATGCTCTGATATTGTCATGTAAGTGCGGCCCAATGTAAATCACAGTGTCTTGGTGCAAAGGCTATTGGACAAACATTCCAGTCTTGGGCATGTGCTTGTCAAAGTTAATGCCTAAGATAGAGAGGGCACTGCTTGCCAACCTCATCAACAAAACAAAGAAGAGAGGCTACTAACCTAGTCAACAGGTATATATAACAGCAGCGCCAGAACCATTCAGCCGAATTGCTTGAAGTTGCACCAGTCAGCGTTTCCAAATCTATGGTGCCAGATTGAGACCTAATAATGAGTGACCCTCTTCTTCACCCCGAGAAGTTTCTCTGCAGGGAGCAGACCTGCAGAGAGGGGGATATATGACTCGGAGAACCCTTTCGTTTTTGCTCATTAAACCAATAGCGTACGTCACTCATATGCACTGTGACTGAGAGGCACCTCATCACTTTCAGCTTGGAGGTGGAAGCTCCGCAGGGATTTGTCAGTTGGTGAAATCTTATTTGAATTGCAGCCTGAGAGCTTTACACCGGTTGACAGAGAAACCGCGCCTCCAGCAACTTTAAATATCCATTGGTATCTGCTCGATGACATTTTGATGCCGAGGACAACATCATAATCGCCCAGAGAAATAAATAATATAAAAACCCCAATTTAAACCACACGGAACTTCAACGAGTTAGTCACTTGCAAGGTCAGAATCCGCCGCGATCTAAGAATTAGTTAAGAACTATTTTGTTCATTTTGGCTCTAACAGTTTGGATAGAAAACAATATGTGCCAACGTCTTTTGACAAAAATTGTCCATGAATGCCAGCATGTAGTCGACTCACCTGGAGACGTCATTGAATACCTGGATTGCGGCAGTTGTGGGACGGTTTTCAAAAAATTCTACTTGGGCCAGACGACTAAAAGGAATCCTTGCCCTGACTGCATTGTTCGGAAAGCTTGGGTGAAAGTAGAGGGACAGTGGCAGAAGGCATAAACTTGAACTGGTTGTGTTGTTTCTGGAGGTGTATTGTTGTCGCACTATTTTGAATATCGACCGATGCCGTACGACCGCGTACCTGTCAGAGTGGGAATGAGGAATATCGTACAGCTTTGCTGCAGCTCAATTGCTTGAAATTGGTTAATTTTTGCTTCAACTGCTAATATGGAATTTTTCTTTCCATTATGGAAGTGTGTTGATGAAGGCGTCACGTAATGGTGAGGTATACTTAAAGCGACGAAGTTTGGTGTTGACGTATCGCACGAACTTAGCCACTTGTTAAGTGTGTTTGTCTTGCATGTCTTAGGGATTTTCTCATACTAAACTAATGTATGGTGCAAAGTGGCCGACTTGCTTATTCTGGACAGCTCGTTTCGGTTATTGGAGCAAACTTAACTAACTCTGTAGTTTACTTGTTAACTAGTTAACATAAGTGATCTCTGAGTTGGCCACATCACTGAGCCGATCCCGTTTTCTCTCTCAGCAAATTACCAACATTCAAATATGAATTTCTCAATTATCATGAAGAATCAAACTTCAAATAAAGAAGGAAAACTTCTTCTAGCTAACAGAGCATATAAAACAGATAAATCAACAGCATCTGAGCCGCTGCAAAGATTCGTAATGTTTCTCACTCTACTCTTGTCAATTGACTACATGATCAATTCTTACATATAAATTCTCAATCAATCTATCAAAAACTGATCTCTATTGAAGAAGAATCTTTAGCTTAATAAATAATATTTATAAATCGATGAGACTACTGAGTCTCAACCACAAAAGCAGGAAGCACCACAGTGTAGTATATGTGAGATTACTGAACATACTGCCTGTGCATGCTCTAGGTGTACAAGAAATAATTCATAATATAATTAATCTTATTTTCTTGATAGTTGAAGCTTGAAGGCATCTGATCTTGACTCAAGTCAAAAAAAGTGGTCCGTTTGCTTGTCTGTTCCACTCGCTTGCTAGTTACGTTAACTAAGTTAGTTAACTAACTTCAGTTTCAAAATTCCCAACCTCGTAGAATTTGTTCTGCAAAATCTGTCGTCAACTTGACATCCGGCTACTCCGGCTACCTCCACCTTTCGTCAATTTGGAACCACATTTTCGGCAATTTCGGGCATTACCAGTGCTATGAGCCTCGAGTGCCAGCTGGATGATTTGTTCTGGGTCAGCGAGGGAGCCAACTGCTACGTGTACGAGGTGAATCCTCTCATTGTCGTAAAGGTACCGAAAGCTGGGGACCAAGAGAGAGAACAGTTCCGCAAAGAGGTTGAGATCTTCGACATTCTCTCACATCATCCACCATGTCCCTATGTGATATCCTGCTTCTTGCACACCAACGATTGTATCTTTCTTGAATATATGAGAGATATCTGCCTTTCCTGGCGAATTCAACAAAATCACATCCGGGACCATGAAACAATGCGGGTTATTAGCGTGGAAAAATTTGAGCCACTCCACCTGCGAAAGTCATGGATGAGTGATCTTTCTCATGGCGTCGCTTTTCTCGAGTCTCTAAACCTTGCGCATGGTGATCTTAGACCTGAGAATATTCTGCTTGATCGCAATCACCTTAAGCTTTCAGATTTTGACAGCACCTCTCACATTGGATCACAATTCGAAACTTGCATTGCTCCATACGGTCGACTGCTTGGTAGTGAAGGTGGACCCTTCCAAGGAACTGCAGGCCTACTTGGCCCACGAACAGAGCAATTTGCACTTGGTTCATTATTCTATCTAATAAACTATGGATTTGAGGTTTATGGTGATCAATGTTTTGGCGATGATCCCTCTGGTAAGGAGCATGGGTCTCTTGTCATGGATCTGCTACAAATGATGATATTTCCAGATTTGAACCAGGAGCCAATGATTGACTCCATAATCAGAAGATGCTGGTTCGGCGAGTACAAGACAGTGGCAGAATTGGCAGCAGATACAAAAAAGCTATGCAGCATAGGCAGTGAGACTTCCAGAGGCAATATTGAAGGGGTTAAGCGTTCGGCACCCATATCTGTGGACGACTTCTCATCACAGAGGAAATTGTGTGAGGATTTAGTCAGGTGTGGAATACCTAAGGCTCTCTCTTTGCAGAATCCCCGACAACTTGGGCTCCCAATAAAACGAAGGCACGTGTGTTGGGAACTACTATGGTAGTGAAGGCATTGCAGTGCAAGGAAAACAAGCAGAGCAATTAATCAGAGATTGGCACAGAAAGATAAAACAGATATGAGCAGTGTCGTCTTTTATGTTTAGTAATGAGTGACTTTACCCAATGCATGAGATATATATAAGCCAGATGGTTTCATCAAAGTGATTTGATAACATTTGAATATAATGTCCTTCAATGTTGACAACAGCAAGGCACACAATGCCAGAATTTTGTCAGGAATTATCACTAGATATTCCTCCCCAGTATTCAAACCAGTGTGAAAGAGAAATGGGTTTTAAGTTCTAATCGTTCATTTCACTGAACTCATCTATTGTGTCTGAGATATATTAAACAATAGCAAACAAGTTTCATGTATATACAGTTGCAACGTTAGGTTCCACTATTTGGTCTTTGAATGATAACTGTAGACGTGTACAGCTGTAGCAGTCTACATATAGACATATAGATAATACCACCTGCTGTGCTCGCCCATGGGCATCAAGATCTCTTTTTAAGGCCTTCTTCACTGACATCTGTAGCTGTAGCACCTTTGGGTATATTCTCATTCAACAGCATCTACATTTTGGAGGCCTTAACTTTCGAGTTGGTGGGGCGCGGTCCTTCAGCTTGGCAGAATACCACTGTAGAGTCACCTTAATCTGCTGGAAGCAGGAGGGTTTCTCACTTGAGGCTTCCCTGCAGGGCCTGAGGTCTGGCGCAGCTGAATCTGGAGAATACATCTCATCTTCGATCTGCAGGTTACCTAGAAGATCTTCACTTGAATGAAGAGTGCCTACCTTGGATCGCGCCGGCAACACTTGGGCTAGAAGGTTCAACATCATCCTGGGTTGATAGGATTGGAACAGCTCATGTCATTCATCTTCACAACCTTCAAATACTCCAGCTCAGCATCAAACTTATTCAGTGAAGTGTTCAATACTTAACCCGGATCTGACTCTCAAGGTAATTACGGGCATCTCTACAGGAAGAAAGATGGGAGAAGGGAAGTGACTGAGTAAACAGTGATTCAGAGATGAATTGTGCGGAGAGCAAAGGGCCTGACTGAGAAAGATGATCAGGAATAGAGTGCTTGATGAGAAGAGGCTTGAGAGGCTTGAGAAGAAGCGAAGAGGACAGAATGACGAAGTTTATATCTACAGTCATGCTTGTAGAAAAGGAAATTGTAGCTGATGAGAGTTAAACTTCAAAGTGTATATTGTTTATCCTCTCACGTTCAAATCAACTAGGAAATCATACTCTCCTCATCAGTGAGGGCTAAGAAATCAGTTCCAGAGTCTCTGGAATTGAAAATGTTTCTTGCTCTCTAATAATGAATATTATTGCTAGAAGGAAAATGTATGTATATATGTTTAGAGATTGCGGTGATATCCTCATTCACGCCGAAAACCCTGAGAATAAACCAAAGCAGCATAGTCGTGTAGTAAAACCAACAAAAATCAAAGTGTATGAAGAACTTCAAATTCTAAACCTCACGCCAGTATATCTCTAAAGGTAGCAGGTGTCGCTGTCGCCCTTGTGATTCATATATAGACCCCTGAACTCGTCGTTTCGGGACACTGTCGGCGTAAAATACGGTTTTATCATTCAGAGATAGTTTGTCATCAATTGACTGGAGTAATTCATGTAATGATTTAGTATGTGTTTAACAAAATAACCACGTCATTAAATTAAATTTTTGGGAAAAATATGGCATGGAAAGAAAGGGACAGAATGAACTTACCGTGAAAGCCGTTGGCTCATCTACATCTGCATCACAAACGAAACCATCATCACCATTGAAGGCGCAAAGGCCCTTACTTGATTCGAGAAAGAAGGAGTCTGTTTGTATGGGGTCATAGATTAGATACTGGAAACTATATCCAGTAGCAACATGATGCAAAATTAAGGATATAATGATTTGGACACGAACCTTCGGAATCCAGTAACGTGCGAAACGTTGCGCATGTCCCTGACACAAACCAATAACCGCGACTGATGATACAGCCATGTTGTTTTCCCGAGTATTTGACCATCAAGTTACCCTTCCCAACAAACGGGATTCCAATTGGAGGCACCCCAGTTGGCTGGGGAATGGTTCTGCTAGGGGATTTCTTGGGCTTGTAGCGGATTCCTTGTTGAGGACAATTAGATGATCCTCCGACTTCAGGTGCTCACACCATATTAGTAAACGAAAGGTTTTCTAGAATGCTGGTTTGGAACTAGATGAGCAAACCTGGAGCTGCGGGGACGAATTCGCCTGACTCAAACGGCCCAGCAACGTTGTAATGGTAAAATAACTCATTGAGTGCGCCATTTCGACATCTGACAACTACATCCACGCCATGTACAGTCTTTAAAGCTTTCTCAATAGCATCGAGTTCATATGTTTCCGTATCTGATGGGTGGATACCAGCGGCAGAAAGGATCTAGGTGGTTATAATATATATAGGTCAATAGGGGAAACCCAAACTTAATCTCAAGCCATCTTCAGGGATCCCCCCTCGACGAACTCACATCGTAAGAAGGCAATCCAAGAAACAAATTAACTGTTTTCTGAAAATATGACACAACCTCCTGCTGCGGCACGTAATCCGGGTAGCACTTGGGCTCCAGGGTACTAACGCAAGTCCCATGCTTATTCCACTCATGCTCCCATAGATTCTCATCATCGCCACGGAAATCCTTCCAGTACGTTTTCATCAAGTCCAAGAGTTCGACTCGGCCACTCTCCCCGATGATTGATGATATATTATTAAAGCGGCGATTGGCATCACAGAACTGGTCATAACTCCCATCGCAATGATCTGGCCTGGAAGACGATAAAGTGTTAAATCAAATATTGCTTTTCCTAGAAGATAGAAGTTAAACGGAAAGCTTACCAAAGCCCATGGATTGTCCATTCCTCTGCAGGGCCAGTTGGAGGATCCGCGTCCCAAAACTGGGTTAGCAATAGCTGGCCGCCAGGATAATTGAAGCAACACCTGTCTTGCGAGGTAAAATCAACTCTGCAGCTGAGCTGCGGTGGATTTGGACAAGACTGGAATTCTGTTACTTTTGCTTCTTGGCGGATTGGCTGGTCATTCAAGAGCTGGATTTGTGAGGTTCCTAGCGCAAATTGCAGCACTGTTCTTGGAGAGGGAAGGTTGACATTTGGCAAACGTGAAACTATGTCAAACGCACTCCGGAATGTCTCTTTCATCATCACGATGTTGTATGTGTGTATAACTAACTATCTCTGGGCACCAGATATTTGATTGAAGATGTCTTCAAGACTTTGGCGGATGAAGTTAGCAAGGTCAGGCAGCTTCCGCGAATTAGCTGCATGATGGACCACCAGGAACTCGATTGGTTCCAAGGCTGGAGCCAATCAAAGTGGATGGAACCTGCTGAAGAATGAGTCATCTCCATCCATAAAATGACGCGAAACGACGAGGTGGTATCTGCTATCTAGTGAATACATTATTCCACAAGTAGTCAACAAACCGAAACCACCGTACCCCTGCTGGAGGGTTCGTCGGGAGGATCATAACCATGCAAGATGAAGTCAAGGTAATCTATTGGTTGGCTTGCCGCCTAGCGATTGGCTAAGCGCTGGTGGTTAGCCGAGGCATTGAGGCAACGACTTCAATGACCTTGCTATATCTTTGCCGGAACCATGCCCCACACAGCATGCAGCTTGACAAATGATGGAACTGGTAGTTTCGCCTGGTGCGGCGGACTTATGCCGAGCCTAACATTTCGGACGTGCCTACGAGCCCGATAATCGTTTAGCTCTCCATTTGAAAAGATATAAATATATCATCCGTGGAACGACACATGAGACATTAGAAAAATTTCTGGAACAAAATATCACATATTAAAAATTAAAAGTATTCTGAAGGTTGAGAAACCAAGAGAAGGGGAGTGGAAACAGAATATTCGAAGATGAACCCCCCTGCCCACACGCAAGCATTCGAAGATGCGATCAAGATTACACCCGTGTCTTCTCATACCTACTCAGCTAACCTCGCTAGGGAATGGGCTGTTGGAAATGGTATGTTTCTCCTATCGAAAGAAATTGGATCAACAGATGATAGACATATCATACGGCTTTCCCGAAGCAAAATTGAGCAAATTGACTGCTGCTAAACTCAAATTTCGACAGCGGCAAATGGGGGTTATATAACCGCGATCCTATACCGGCTAGCAATAACCCATTTCCAGAACGCCCATCCAACTCACCACTCCTCCCAACCAAGGCCAATCAATATGCAATTGTCTTTCCTCCGGCGATCTCTTGTGGGGCCAGCTTTCCTAACAGTACGTGATGTAAAGTTAGGTGCAAGGATATCAACGATACAAGTGACGATGAGTCAAGCGGACTCATCATTCCCCACGGGATCCCGGGGTAGAAAAATTGACAAAGTCACCGGGTTCGTGACGATCTCGGACCCAGTGTCAGAAGCCGGCGTATCAGCGCCGTGTAGTTGGACAGTATATCCGCCACCGCCAGACTCCAAGGCCCCACAATTCTCACCAGGCCACAATGGGCAACTCGTTCCCGGCAGTCCCTGGAAGAAAACGATTTTGTGTTACCCTGAATTCCGGCGCGCATCGAGCAACTCGGAATTTTGGGAACCAGTAGACCCTCGATTAGACGAACGACGAGCTATCACCGATCAGTGGGCTAGACTACGACCAAATGGGCCAAAAGGGGGTTTGGGAAGATGGACCGGTGAAGCCTTGGCGTATCTTGTGGATATTTTTCCTGTTGCATTGGGCAATTTAGAAATCATGACGGCTAAGGAAATGGGAAGTGAACCGCCATTCTGGTTCCCAACCATTGTGCTACACATCGATTTCAAGAAACCGCTGCCAAAAGGTGGAGTGGAGTGGCTGTACAGTCGAATCACAACGAAAGTTGTCCGTAACGGCAGGACAGATATTGAGGTAGTAGTGATGGATGAGCAAGGGGATGTAGTTGCTCTTGCGACTCAGTTGGGGCTGGTGGTGGGATCGAATCGCAACACTGGCGAGAAAGCAGGAGGGAGCCAATCACGAACCTCAAATCTCTGATAATTCTCGATAAATACTAGCCTTCAGAAAATGTTTTGAAGCGTAGATAGATAGATATATACATTATAACATATTCGATCCGCAAAATATGATCATTAACCAATTTCATATGTCTAATGCCGCTAACCATGTTCTGTGTAGTATTATGTAAAAGTAAAATGTCTCAAATGAAAATGATGGGCGCGATGTTTTTAGTTAAATAGTAGACCCCAAATTCTAAACCCCCTGCTGGTGACTCGCGATTCCGGTTTCTTGAGTTTTGCTGTTTATATCAATTCACTCGACAGGGAGTTTTGTAGCGCCTTTAGTTTCTTGCTCTTGCTGTTTCTTCTCCTTCCACAATCTCAGGACTTCAAATCCCACTTCGACTGCAATAAGCACGATGATAATCCACTCAAGTCTTAGTCCGTGAGTTTCGCTTAACCGTTCACGAAGGACACTAGCAATCTCCTGGGCATAATCCATTTTTTCATTAAGCACCTTGATACGAATCCCTACATCTAGTGCCTTTCCAACCTGGTCATAGTAACCTTCCAGGCCAAGTTCGTAGCGACTATCCCAGAAAAGATCGGGGAGGGAGTCTGTAAGCTCTGAATAGAGGTTCAGTTGGGCTCTGACGCTAAGGAGCTGTCCTGTCTTTTGTAGGACGAAACGTCGAGTAAACGGGAGACGAGTGCCTCTAGAAAGAAGCGTTGGGATGTTGCGGGTTGACTCGAAATAATTTGAAAGCAATGTTTCGAGAACGGCTAATTTGGTGCTCCGGGCTAGTCCGGACGAAAAGGCAATCTTAGTTGAAACTTTAGCCATGTCTTCCTTATCATTATTTCGCAAATCGTGGCTATCTGGGCTCATTTTTGTGCCTATAGTTATAGTATCGCCCTTGATATAGCTGCTCTCCTTCAGGGGATCTTCAATATAGTCAAGATCTTCAGTTTCTATCGAATCAACGTGTGGATTTTCTGCAGCTGGCAGCAGTACAGTTGTGGCCAGATATGAGGTAAAGCTATCAGGAAGGCCCCATGCAACAAATGTGCCGGAAGGGAATATAAAAATATCGCCGACTTCATCAGCCGGGAGATCAGAGACGGATGGGTTGGTAGTTTTGTGAAGTGAGTCTAGCGGTACCTGCATGTGGACAACCTGAGGATATAAGTCTGTTTTGAACGGGTCCAGCTTATATCCTTTAGCAAGAAGTATTTGTGCGACTTTAGCGAGATCAAATGTTTCAGCAACAGCGTAGGCAATCACCGTCTGCAGACAAAATTAGCAACTGGAAAAAAAAAAAAAAAAAAAGGTCACGAATCTAAGAGTACCCCCTTTAACTTTGATGGGTCTTCTACCGGCGCCTGAGTCATCTGTCGCATCCCTTCTTTCGATCGCTGTGCTTCAACGGCCACACGCCGTAATAATATTTTATCAGAGGGTAACCTGGATGGCTTTCGTTTTTGTTTTCTGGGCTCTCGTACGCCAAGCTCCTCCCAAACTGACTCCGTCTCCGATGGCGAATGGTCTTTTGTAGACGAGAAAAACTTTTTCCTCCAATGTGGGGAGATGCGAAAATGTAGTGAAGGGGGAAGTGTATGCTCATACTGTGAGAAGATTGTTTTTTCGAGAGTTGCCCTACAGGCGGAACATACAAAACGGCGTGCAAACATGGCAACAAATGACACATTCAAAGCAACGTTATCATATGAATCCAGTCATTGAGAATTGGTTGAGGCATTGTTAATTTTCACCAGTCCGTAAAGGACGGGCTTTTCGACCCGGGATACCTCCTCTATTACCCAAGTAAGGAAACATTTGCGAACAAAAGAACTTTTTTCTCAATTTGAGCTGGAAATACAAATTTCCGATAATCTGTGCTTAGTCATCTGGCCTGGCAGTTTAACTAAGTCCAAACCTTCCGTCATTGACTGGGAAATGGTATCTTGGTGCTGTCAAAGAGAGCTCCCGGTATGGAGGTAGATGACACAAAGGAATCACAGATCGATGGGGGAGTCATGAAGTTGCCGGTGCAACGTATTCCATCAACAAACTCACCTCCCGAGATCGATTCGAAGGACGACGATGAACCCCGAAGCGAAGGATCAGAGGAGGATGAGGATGAGGATGAGGAGGACGAAGAACCCCGACTTAAATATGCTTCATTGACCAAAAGCATTGGCTCAGTGTACCGAAATGGGGATGCTACAAGTACTTTCCTTGCCGCGGGAGACAAAATGGTCCGTTATTCATCATTTGATCTGTAGCTCACAATAACAGGGATATTGCTGACCTCTATATAGATCGTTGGGACGCACAACGGAAACATTGTATGCGATATTCGATGACCAATATCACTTCTTTTTTTTTTTTTTTTTTTTTTTGCTGATTTTCCATAGCATGTTTTTTCCGTACCCTCTTTCCAGGTCCTTCGTGTATACCATGCGCACTCCGCAACTGTCTCCTCCATCTCGATATGCCCCTTTTCACATCCCATGCCTATATCAAGGCAAGATACGTTTGTAAAGCCCTCCGGCGATAGCCATAGCTTTAAATCTCTATCTCCTCAGAAAATTAAAGAGCCTTCGAAAGCTCAGCATCCACCGCCAGTCCCAGCAACTCCTTCGAACTCAGTCTACATTGCCACTTCCTCCATAGACGGAAATGTCTGTGTCTCTTCACTACTCGATCCAAAAGACGTCCTATTACGCAATTTTGGACGGCCTGTTCAAGCCGTAGCACTGTCTCCGGAATACAAACATGACAAAACATTCATTTCTGGAGGACTTGCAGGAACTCTGGTTCTTACAACAGGGGGTAAAATCGGGATGAAATCAAATTCGACTGTTATTGGCGGCACTACAGCCAACCCCTCAAGCTGGCTTGGCTCCCTTGGCCTGGGTGGAAATAATGGCAAGGACACTGTGTTGCATAGTGGAGAAGGCTGCATAAGCACCATAAAATGGTCACTTTCTGGAAAATACGTAATGTGGGTCAACGAAGAGGGAATCAAAATAATGAGGACCAATTTACATCTTGAGAGCCTAGACTCACACTCTGCCTGGAAACGTATGAGCCATATCGATCGCCCAAATCGGCCAGGATGGGAGGAAATGGCAAGTGTGTGGAAACCACGGGCTGAGTGGGTGGACGAGAATGCTATGGATTTTGAGGATAGCCATGGAAGCACACACCTGAAGGACGGTAAGAATCAAAAACCAATGGAAAAACTTGTTGTGGGTTGGGGTGGCACAGTTTGGATTATCAATGTTTCATCGGGTGAATCGGGCTCGGGTATGGGTGTTGGAGAAAGGAAGATCGGTTCCGTGGAAGTCGCAACAATGTTAGCCACATTCCTGAAGTTCCTTGCGGACTGTGAAACATGCTAACGAGACTGTAGACTACGTACTGACTGCATTATTTCCGGCGTTTCGCTCTATACCCCTAATTTGCTTCTTGTTCTTTCATACATAATCCCGGATGAAGACAACGGCGAATCCACAGTAAAGCAGGCGGGCTCTCGGCGTGGAATTCGTCATAGGCAAAACGGTCTCGAGCCTGAACTCAGATTGATCGATGTCGAAACAAAAGAGGAGCTTAGCGCGGATACCCTTTGTGTCAAAAAGTACCAAACATTTTCCGCGTCAGATTACCATCTTGGTGTGCTTCCTCCCAATCGAGCACCTCCACCCGCAGCACAGAAGGGCACTCTCGAGTCTATAGGCACTGGACTCTGGGATGCTACCCTACATCCTACGCGCCTATTTAGCTCTGCCGCCAGTGTCCGGAGCAATGCGAGTAGCGGAGATAAAGGTTCAAGCACTCGTGGAGGCAGTTCTGTAAATTCTTCGGGTTTATCAATCAGCGATAAACAAGCGAAGGAACTAGCTGTTACAGCTGCCAGAGCAGTCAAGATATTCATCCATAGCCCTTACGACTGTATCATCGCTGTAAAAAGGGGTATTGCAGATCGTTTGACTTGGTTGAATAACCATGGAAAGTATGAGGAAGCATGGGAACTCATTAACCAGTACCCAGAAGCTGCAGTTACTTCCTCAGAAAGGACAGATAGCTTCCCCTCTACACCGACTCAGCTGCAGAGCACACTAGCTGATTTTTTTGCTGATGACAATTCATCTGTTCAGAGCATCGGTCGTGCATCAAACACTGAAGTAGACAAGGAAAAACGTCGTATTGGGGAATGTTGGTTAGAGCAACTTATTAACCAACAGAAATGGGAGAGAGCTGGACAAGTATGCGGGAAAGTTCTTGGGACCACAGCTAGATGGGAACATTGGATATGGATTTTCGCACGCAACAGCAAGTTCGACGAAATAACACACTACGTCCCAATTGACATCAGACCTCCACTCCCATCTTTAATTTACGAAGTTATCTTGGGTCATTACTTGTCACGTGATCGAATCAGATTCAAGGAACTGCTTGAGTTATGGCCAACGGATGTCTTTGAAATCTCTAGCGTCACGGCTGCTATAGAAGATCAGCTGAAATCGAAAGCCATCGTCCCTGAATCAGCTGATTGGCAGATTTTGACAGAAAGCCTAGCGAAACTTTTTCTTTCGGAAGGTCGCTACAGAGAGGCCCTCCGTTGCTACATTCGTCTCCAGGATGATGAGACTGCAATGGCATTAATTCGTGAATATCATTTGTTAGATGCAATTGCGGATGATATCCCAAGTTTCGTGCTCATACGAGTCTCGAAAGAACAATTGAAATCTGCTTCCATAGAAGATCTAGATGCTGCCACAACAGAACCCATCAAGCTTCTGGTACGAGAGGCAGCCAATGGTATTGTAGGTCCACAAGCTGTTGTCTCACAGCTGCAGGCTGCAAACCGTCAGCTCTTCCTTTTCTTCTATCTACGTGCTCTTTGGCGAGGCAATGCTACATCATCAGTCACAGCAAAGCCAGCTAGATTCCGTCATCAGAGAACGGAAGCAGCAGAGAAACTTGCGACCGACGAAGGACGAGCTTTAATTGATGGCCTCGCTGATATAGTGGTCGAGTTGTTCGCAGAGTATGATCGCCCGTTATTAATGGAGTTCCTCCAATCGAGCACTTCATACTCATACAGCGCTGCAAGCTCAATATGTGAATCACGCCATTATACCCAAGAACTCATATATCTCCTATCCAAAACAGGCCAGACAAAACGCGCCCTCAACCTCATCCTATCAGATCTCAAAGACGTCTCGTATGCCATCTCGTTCGCAAAGTCTCAAGATGACCCAGATCTCTGGGAGGACCTGTTATCCTTCTCGATGGATAAACCTGAGTATATCCGTGGACTGCTGGCCGAAGCAGGCACTGCTATTGACCCTATTAACCTTGTCCGCCGCATTCCAAGTGGCCTGGAAATTGAAGGGCTTAGAGAAGGCCTTACCAGGATGATCAGGGAACATGACATCCAGGCCTCCATTAGCCAGGGAGTCGCGAAGGTCTTGATAGGCGAAGTAGCGACGCGGATGGACATATTACGAAAGGGACAGCGGCGGGGTATCAAGTTTGATATTGTGCAGCTGAACAATGAACCAGGCCACCATGAACAGGAAATGGTGGAAGCCGAAGGGCCACAACCAGGTCGTTGTGCTGCATGTCACAAACTATTCATCGAGCACGGTATGTATGTCCCTCCATTTGTCTTCTCACTGCTCATCTCGACCCCTATCTCTCTGAATACAATAAAGATGCAATTCCCTCTTCCCCCTTTGTCCCTTCTTAATACCTAGCTAACAACAAACAGAAACCGAACCCCTCGTCGGCTTCGCCTGCGGCCATATCTTCCACGTCTCCCACCTCCACCACGCCCACGCCCACCTACCCCACCAAGACGAAACCCGCACACAACATCCCTCAACGACAGATACCCCACAGCCAACCACCTCCCCCATACAAACCCCATCACAACAACAGACACCCGCACAAAGCTCACTCCTGCATGACTACACAAGCTCCCAATTGTCACCCTTGCTCTCTCGCACCGTCGGTCCCAAGGTAACCAATGCATTGCTGCTACGTGATAAAGTCGGAGACGGATGTGGTATCTGCTCATTGAAGAGGAGAGCGGCGGACGCGGCGCGGGAGGGCGTTGTGGTGTTGTAAACTCTCACCCTTGGATTCAGCTTTTAATGTTGTTGCTTAATGCCATTGCATTTGATAAAATGTGTAGCAATACTCACAAAGGATCAAGTAATCTTGTTGGGAGATATGGCAAGGGGGGAAATTCTTGCTTCTTGACCGCAGTTCTCCTTAACTTTTTCTATCAAGGGTTCCCAGGCCGAGAGTAGACTCCAGCATGCATGTGCACGACGATTACAGGCTCTGCGGCTAATATAACCAAACGCAATCCAATCCAACCCATCCACTCCCCCAGTCTGCAGAGTGGACCCCTCCCAACCCCTCTAAAGCCACACTAATGCAGCCTAATGCAGTACTCATGTTGACTACTTGCTGCTTTTTTACCCTCATGGTTTGGGCTGTTTCTTCGAAACGAGTGATCTCCCCCGATTTCCCTCTGGCCAGGCCTCCAGTGCGTCATCCAGCTCGGTTTGTATCATGTCAGCCACTGTCTATACTCTCAGCACCAAATACAACTCAACCAAGGGACGAATCGAGGAGGTTTTTTGAATGCGTTATTCTTAGCGATGTGACTGCTAGTTTTCAGGGGGGGAGAAGAACTGAAGCATATCTAGGGCGTTGCGGAACCAGGGAATACCAAGGAATGTTACATGTAGGTAATTTTCTGAGGCATAGAAACCAATTCACAGGGTTGTTGAAGTTTATTAAGGGACCTTGGAATGTTGTTTGATTATTCCCTTTGAACTACATACTCCACCGTTCCTATCCCATTAAAAAACTGCAACGCACAAACTGCCAAGTAACATACATTCCAAGCGTTGTTGACACAGCCATAACGTCACCATAACACAGCAAGGAAAAATCATTTGATGCCATATTGCATACATGCGATGGGGGATAACAGTATGTTTGGTTAATCATGCAAACAGTCAGCTCGTGATCCCTTGATTTGACGAAACCATCCGAATTTCGTCCAGTCACGCTATATGGGAGACGTTTACATTGCTACGAGAGCAACAAAACCAACTGCACCAGCGAGAATTGCAATCCCTATGCCGCCGTTGCGGATTGCATCGTTGTTTGAGGGTGGAGGGGTAGGGGTGGCGGAGGGAATGGTGCTAGAGGTTGAAGGAGTGACCTTGGGAGCAGAGGAGATAAGGCTTGAGCTCTTGGCCACAGAGGAGGTCCCTGTACCAACAACAGTGGAGGCTGGAGGAGAGACAGTGGGGGTGGTCCAGGGAGTTGTCATAATGCTGGAAGAAGTCACGGGAACGGGGGCTGGAATAGGTGGTGTCTCAGTGCTCAGGATCTGGGAAACACTGGAGGGCGTGGAAGGAACAGGGGCAGGTCCGCAGCCACAAATGGTAGAGACAGCGGTGACAGTAACAGTTTCTACTGGGAGGTGTCAACGGATGGGTATATGGCTGTCTGCTATGTCGGGAAAGGGGCAAGCTAAAGGAAGAAGGATGGGAAGGTACGATGATGGTAACCCTGAAAATCAATCACTGATAGGAGTTGCACTTACCCTGGCGAGCGACAAGGCTGGCAAAGACGTCGTTGTTCTCTATTCCACGGGCGTGGTTGACGGCCCCTGAAGACCTGTTAGAAGGCCCCAACACGTCCAAACGCGTTGCAAAAAGATTGGCAGTGCATTTCTTCTGGCATGTTTTGGTTGCAACTTACCAGCCTCCTTAGCAACGCGGGGGATATCTGGAAGGTGCCCAAGGTCAGTCATGCGTCGTTTGGCATCACAGCTGTTGTCGTTGCGGCCTCATCCTAGGGATGGTGATAAGAGGAAAGGAATAGGAGGGGGGGGGGGGTTTGGTTTCTAGTCAGGGGGAGCAGGCTATGAAAGGAACTTACTGGTAGCAGATGCCATGGTGGCGAAGACCAGAACGGCCAGATAGACGATATATTTGGCAGACATGTTGTTGATGCTGTTGAGATTGGGGTGATCTGAGCAACGTCTGTAAGACGAAGATTTGGGGAGAAGATAGGGGGCAGAGATGGCTGTGTGTAACGAGTGAGATGGAAATTGAAGAGTAGATTGATGAAGGATGTGGCTGGCGACACAATGTAGAAAGACGGGTATTGTGCTATGGAGAGGGCAGAAAAGATAGAAAGAAAGAAAGAAAAGAAGAGAGAGAGAGAGAGAGAGAGAGAGAGAGAGAGAGAGAGAGAGAGAGAGAAAGAGAAATAAGGGTGTGTGACAAGAATTTATACCCCTGATTTGTGCGCTAGTGACAAGCGAGCGTTGGAGAGTGTAGCAGGAGCCTGGCAACCCTCCTGTTGCTATGACTTGCTATGTTTTGCGATGTTGAGCAAATGTGTTGTGATGTTATGTTGTGTTGCTGCTGCCCAAAGGAGAATCCCCTGAAATATGGGTGGGGAGGGTGGATGAGGAAGGGGGAGAGGGGAATGTACCTGCTCACAAAACATCCTGGGATAGTCACATATCCGGACTGTGAGCTCCACCGCTCTGACAGCGGAGCCTCTGTCTTGGCATAGGCAACTGTTTTGACTGTTCTGCCATACCAACGATGTTTTCCGCCCCGCGCGGAATCGGCTTAGCGGAGTTTCTTGGCTACAAGGGAGCTTGTAACTTGTAACAGAGTGGTGGAATTTCAAGTTGGAAAAGGGGGCGGCAATATGGAATCGTTATCGATTTCCTATAAAAGAAAACAATTCCCAACATATTTTTCCTCGCTAAATCTTACAGAGAGATCTTACATGTCTCGATAGCGTTTGATTTTACGTGGGCATCTTCTGAATATATACGATTACCCGAGGTTGAAAATACAGCTATGAGAGAATCACCCCCCGCCTCCCCACAATCTAAGCTTAAAGGTAGGTCTCTCCAGTCAGAAAATAAACTGGCGAGATTCCGATGCATTCAAGCTAGCCAACAACTGGAGGTTAAATACGCAAGAGCTCTTGACCTCAGAACACCATATACACCGCTCTGCATAGACGAATCGAATATTCCCCGAACACAGACAGACGCCCCGCAAAAAGACATCGTTCCATTCCAACCCCGTTTTAGGTTTTCGGGGGGAGAGGTCAAGTGCATGCTAACGAAATCATTCCTCATGTGGTTTTCATGGAGTATCATTACGCGCCCGCGGCCCAACAGGCCCATCCAAGATGGGGAGGTTGTTGTTGTTGTTCTGCAGGATCTTGGATTTGGCCGTGCTTGGTGGTCAGATATATGTGTCTCTGCCATCAATGCCAATCTACTTACTCTAGTCTTTGCGGTTTGGTCGACAGCTCTCACCACGAACCGGAGAGCCTGACCTGTCTTCTTGCATACATATCACGATGCTCAACGACACCGGTAGCCACCTGCTCTCAATTTTCGGCAGCGACCTTATTGGCTCTGGGCATCCCTGCAAACTATAATGGCCGAACAGCGCTGCAATTGGGATTGCCCAGAAACCTTGGATTCACTTTGAGATTAAATTGCCTAACTCCACAAGGCGATGTTGCTTCAGACTGGATTCTTGAGGAGGGAGTTGGAACACCAGACAACCCCGCCTCTATGAGGCTTTCAAGGGCGGTGGAATCAGGCGATTCCTGTACTTTGCAAACTGCTCCAGGAAATCATCATCTTTATGTGGCTGCGAGAAAAGAATTGGATTGTTGAACAGCCTCCTGCTGTCTAGTCAGTTCTCCTGCTTAACAATGATGATTATTCATGAGCCAATAAGTCTTTTTAATTTTCGTGCTTGTTCCTACACCTTTAGCTCTTGGAATGCGCGAGATCCTTGTATGCTGACTTACATGCCGCCTTTTCGAACCATATCAAACGCGCGGCAACTATAATACGAGGGCTAATGGATGGCAATCGCGCTACACCAGGTAATATTCAGCCTGCTCGGATTCGGATTTCTAGTAGACTGCAGAGTCGTCTTTCCATCCTGGTTTGCGAAGGCCCGGCATGACAAAAAGGACACTGAGAAAAGCAGTTCTTTCCCCCGCAAAAGCAGTCGGTCCTGAACATTGGCCGTGAGTCTGTTAGACATAGCTGAACCCTGCAGAGAATCCTCAATGCCTAAGCTGATGGGGGAGCATAACTTATTTATCAAACCAAGTAGGTAAATTTTCTTCATGACAATGACAAAAAATATAGAGCTAATAGAATAACTTCTATTCACAGTCAATAACAGTAAGAACTAAATTATCAGACAGAAACTTGATGATTTCACAGATGGATAGTTGCAAATCTCTAGAGCATAAAGATATCAGATAGTACGAAAGCACTGTTTTTGAAAGGAATCTATCAAGTTCATGTATTTCTCTCTTTTTCATATCTCGTTTCCAGTATCAGCACTTTCACATGTTGAATTCAACATGAAAGGTTTCTCCTATATATTCCTCAGATAGCTCTGGCCCTTTGAGCGGTGTATATCTAACCTCCTCTTCTTGGAGATTGAGATGAGAATTTATTCAATCTCAGACGCTGTATCCTTGTTCAACAGCTCTCATTAGAATCTCAGTCATGTTGGCAGAAGTTACAACACATCCAGTCAATTAGTCAATGAATCTTTGAGTTCATTTCTCAGTTTCTGTATGCCACCCCCCGCTCTCACTATGCAATGAACGCCTTATGATCCCAGACTTCGATATTCGGTATTTCTTGTAGGGCCATCGACGTCATCAAATGAATGTTCAGAAGAAATATATCACGTGATATGGTCGCTCATCTTATCTCGGGACTTATACCGAGCAGCCACAATCGTCATCATGATATCATCTCTCACAAAAATTAACGATCAAAGTGACGGAAGAAGGATGCCGGTTGAGTGGTTCCACATTTTTATTTCGGAGATATGCACGTACCAAATCCTTCACTCTTGACAGTTTGCACTTTATCATCCTAGCTAACGACAAAGTGCAGAAACATCCACTTAAGCGATTAAGCTAATTGGGTTCAACAGGCACAGTTCTCCCCACTGTTTCACTTTTCCGATTGAGGATTCAGTTCTAAGTTGGTGCATGCATCTCTCAACTCCGTCTATCCGCCACATGCTGGGCATCCATTGGTTTCCGTAGGATGATATGGAGCCGGTGGGGTTGAGGCAAAAAACACTCTATTTTGTTTCACCCGAACAATTCACCGAATTTTAAAACCTAACTCTCACTACAACAAAGGGGGTTCCGTGCCTCCCATTCTGTTTCATCTGCAAAAAGTTCGGTACCTAAAGTATGTTACGGAGCACTCCTTCCGGGAGATACCATTATGTATTTCACTGCTGCCCATTGCTCTCATTGTTTAATCCTGGTAAACTACAAGCCCCAAAGTTTAACTAGTGGACATAGTCAGATCTCTAAACCACCCGTCTACATTCACTTATTTTGACTCTTGAATATGCGCACTGTCGCTCAATTCTGCAGCGGTTTATATCCGCATCTGCAGGGTACCCAATCACACAACATCTGGAAGAGAAGCAAGCCATGAGAGCAACCATCCAAGGAAGAAAACAAGGCGAGTGATGAGTGATGAATAGTTTTTCGCTTTTCCCCCTCCAGCCGCTTCTGAAAGAAATGAGAGAATCAATAAATCTTTATTCAGCTAGTCCTTGTTGATACCATTCCATGTTTGGTATCAAGAAATAGCATTTCCGCGGGTAAATTATTTCTTCATGTCCAGTTAAAATTCTTCTTTGGGCAATTTCAGTTCCGGGACCATCCTCTACACATAAACTCAATTTTTATTGGTTCATCTAGATAAACTCAGATAAACCATCTTTGCTTTTATAAAAAAGCAAAGAAAAGAAAAGTCTATCTAAAATTAAAAACAAATAGACTCCCGTCCAAAGGCAACCCAGGAAAAAGCCAAATGAGTTCAACTACATATCTGTCAACAATGATCATCAGATCCCTTGTCATACCACAACGTTCAAACTAACAAAAAACAGCCAATGCGAGAGCGGCAAAATCCACCCCCCGAAAAGAAGGAAATAGTAACATCTCCAATAACTCTGCGTATTGGCAAAAATCCCTCTTTTCCCGACGACTTTCCCGCCTTTGGAAAACATCAAGCCGCGATTCCAACCGCCATAAAGCGTATAATCGTACAGTTCCACACGCACACACATCATCCTTCAGCCCAAACAACTCACTAATGCCAGCACCTTTTCTTGACTTCTCCACAATTTCCGTGCCCCCTGTATGCATGAATCACTATAACACTTCCCCTGCATGCATTAGCTCGCATCTATGTACCTAGATGGGTCCATGTACACAAGTACTAGACATGTATGTACTTCACGAAGCGTGAACAATTCGCAGAGTTAATTCCAGCAGCGTGTAATAATACAATATCAATACTAGAAACTGTCTTATCGATAAGAATACATGAGATGGTGACGAGGTGGCTTAGACTACAATATAGATTTATCGACCGACTAGCTAACTACTAGCGCTTGGCTCCACTTTACTTAGATGCTTTCGGGCATGTATGTATGACGCCTCTATATTCCATCTAGACATGTTTATGCGGAAGCAGGTCAGATACGAAGTAGATACATACTCCTTTACATCCATTACGGGCGATCCTGTTGGTCTGGGTCACCAGTGGGGCCACGATGCTAATGATGATGACGATCATGATATCTGGAAATCATTGCATGCACTGCACGAATACACACTACAGGGATGTATAATGTTGCAACACCAAACACCGCATAAAAGCCTCAAACCCCAGTTGAGCAATGGATAATTATTCATGACAGATACATCGAATGTGGCTGAAACAAATGAGCTAATTGAGATGTGTTTCATTTCAGTTATCGCCATGCAACGTCTGGCAGGAACCCTGGGGAACAGTTTTTAACAAATGACCATGGCAAGCATCTAGATGCGTAAATACAGCAGACATGTGCTTGATAAGAATATACTAAATGAGGCAAAAATACAGGGCACTGTTATACATACAACCACGTGTAATAATCAGCTTGTTTTCAGAAAGGGAACAGCCTCCACCCATCATTACTATTGCTCAGCTACTCCCCACCAAAGAATACAGGCACAGAAAGTAAAAAGTCCATTCCCTCGTACATCAGGAAGTCAAATGGCGAAAGATGAAATCCAAAAAAAGAAAAGAAAAGAAAAGAAAAGAAAAGGTAAAATGGCAAAGACCTGGGAAGCAAAATTGATTGTATGTGTCCCTTCGAGCACAAAATATTAATGTAGCCCCCATATTTCAGAGGCAATAGGTACAAATTAAATAAATCCGAAGTCATCAAAAATGTAACCAGGATTAAAAAGAATAAATAATAAAAAATGAAGAGGAAACACTATTTTCCAATGAAAAGAAAAGAAAAAGAAAAAGCCAACCAGAACGCACGTTTCCTATGGAAAAACGCAAATAGCCGTCCTGGTATAGAGGGTATTAACATCGTAATGACAGGAAAAAGAAATACACAAGATATTGTTAGGCGAAACGGGGAAAACGGGAACCAACGGTTGAAAAGCCCGAGAGACAAAAACGTATATGACAAGACAAAGCAGCCACAGCCAAAAGTGAAAGGAACAGAATGGGAAGCAAAAATAAAAAACAGCCAACCAGAAGAATGGAAGGAAGATTCGTAATCTTCATAAATCTTCTATACAATTTCTTTTCGTCCTTCCCAACACACTCATTTCTGAAATTCCTTTCGTTCCTTCTCATTAAAATGGCGTGGGGTCTCATTAGATCGTAGACATAAAAGCTTCGTTTGCACCGGGGACTTAGAACCCATGGTCAAGATAAGTCATCGGCGCCACAAAAAAATGAAGCACCGGGGTTCATTGGAATAGAGTTGCCTCATCGAGATCCGACTCGGACCCAAGGGGTATAAGCGACATTGACACGAAACCAGGTACGCCAACACCGAACAGATTCAAGCAGAACAGTGGGGTACTAAAATAGGAAGCAAAAGGTATCCGCAAAGAAAAAAAATTAAGAGAAACCCCCCCCCCCTTCCGAAAACCAGCCAGTGAAAAGAGGATCGCAGCTAACAAAATAGCTATAAGACCATCAAAAGATCAATTTCACCTCAATTCCAGAGGTTGTCGATGATGTTGATGAGTCTCCATCCGTGCTTGCGTCAAGAGAGCAATCGCGTACCTCCAAAACCTCAGCAACCATATCCTGCCCTTCGGGTAACTCACTAACAACATCGTCATCCAAAACAATATGGAGTCCATTTCCGCGGACACAAAGAGCTCGAACAACGCGTGACACATCTATTTTGCACTTTTTCGAGACGGCATGTATAAGGTCCTTGGCTGTGCGTTGTGTTAGGTAGATAGCATGGTAATAGCCATCCAAAATGGGTCCCCCACAGGATTGTCGCACTTGAACGTAAAAACATGATGCTGCCAGTAGACGTTAGACCAATAAAGGGCGCGGACTTGGGGGTTGAAGGCTACGTACTGGGTTTTTTTGGGGCGGCCAATGGCGGCTGGTAACTGGTGTCGACGTCCATTGCTTCAATCCAGCTATCAAGGCCAGAACGGTTGCCGGAAGAAACCTTTGCGACCTTCACAGGGTGGTTTAAGATACGGCTATGCCTCCCTTGATGCTGGCTATCGGAGTCATGCTGGGAAACACTGGACCAATCCATTGAGTCGTGGCGTCCATTTTCGCAGATCGATGATGGATGGGGGTAGCTTGATTTGAGATCAAAGGAGTTGTGAGATGAGCAAAGCGAATGGCTGCTTGCTGTGGGTGATAACATGTTCTGGGATGCAATCGGAGATCCATCTGTATTATTTCGAGACTCCCAGCCTATTGTGTGAGAGTAATTATCGTCATTAATTCCAAGCTGCACTGGGAAAAGATCGGGGTCATCCTGCGGATCTCCTTTCAAATTGAGAACGCTAAGAGGTCGCGTGGACGAAAACATATCTTTCAAGCTGCGCAGCTTCATCTGGAGATCTTCTTCTAGAGAAGATCTCCCCGACTCATTGTGCGAGTCACCCGACCATGTTCTCTTATGCTTGTTAATTTTTCCCTTGGCGAAGGAGCCACTGCGTTTTTTCTTATCAGCGCCGGCTCCAAGCTCAGCCTGGCTGATTTGTTGTTTCACCCTATCGATACCTTTTTTGACATGTGCAATATCGTTTGAGAGCTTTCGCTCGGCCCCGTGGTCTCGAAACAGCTTCACTTTGCAATAGCATACCTCAGGGCGGTCAAGGGGAGCGTCTACATGGTTTGTAGGAACAACTTCTGTTTTCGCACACAATCGAACTGGAATTCCTTTGACGCCTTTGGAGTGGCTGAAATCAGTCGATAAGAAGTTGAAGCGGACGGATATCGAACAACTTGGATTCCCTGTCGCTGGGCTAGGTGACCAAATAACAGAGAAGCCGTCAAAATTGGCGGTTTCCAGATGAACCTGAGATTGTCTGATATCTCCGTCTCCGCCTTGATTTGGATCGACATGTTCAACTGCCAAAAGTTTCCCATCGCGATGATGGGCTTCGTTAGATCCACGGCCTTCCTTCCAAAGTTGCCAGCAACCGGCCGGCCTTGAACGCTGCTCATCGTCCTCAAACGAAACTCGAATAAAGGTGCGGTATTTCAACGGTTGTGTGCCTGACGTCAACGGTGCGGTATCCAAAATTGTCATTGTGTAAGCCTGCCCCTTGTTGAGGTATGTAGTGGGGACCTCATCGGGGTCTTTAACCATCGCCGTTGCCGCCCTTAGAGTAACGTTGAACCGAAAGCTGAAACGAAGTGTAAGCATTTTTCTTTTCTAAAACAATGCTTGAAATAATTAAAGCATTTTGCCTTTCTAAAGCAATGCTTAAAATAAAAAAAGGAAGCACTTACTTCTCTCCCCTTGGGCCTGGGCGATTGTCCATCAAGTCAACTCCGTGACTGAGCAAAACCATATGATTATTCCCATTCATTCCATCGATAGGTGAATTTTCAATATTTACAGGGCCATATCTGGGATCTCGATTGACGAAAGTACTTGGGGCATATGCATGTTGTTGGTGGAAATTATCAACGCCGTTCCCCGCATGGTGAGCAAACGGATGGGTAAATGAGTTCATGTCGATTGTAGACTGTATTGCAGCAGCATCGCCGGCAGATGTACCGGGGGGGATCGCGAGTGGTGTGAGTAAATTAAGCGCCATACCGGGAGTAGATAAGTCGGCAACTTGGGTATGGGAGGGCATGCCCATGCCGTTTGGTGTCGCGGCATAATAGGTGGAGGGTTGATTTGCAAGCGACGTAAAGGCGTATGAATTGGGATCCATGATGGAAGGAGTAAACCGCCATTGATCAGGGAGACCTTTTGGCGTTTGTTCCGTGACTAGTTTTTTGTCGGTATCCATGTTTGCTCTACTTACAGGCGATTCTTGGTCAGTAGGCGACTTCATTCACATCAACCCCAGATAACCTCTTGGGAAAAGAGGCTAGTATATTTGCAACTCAACAGGCGGCAGGAACATGCGATTAGCGTATAAAGAAAGATAAGGCTTTACATATGCTGTACAGCTTGTTTCACATGTGCATCGGCTAGGATGGTGTCAGTAGCGACTGGCGCCGCTTTTGGCGCAGGTTCCTGACAAATTTCGGGAAATTTCTGTTTGAAGTGGGAGTAAAGCTCCTCGCCCGGCTTCTGTGAGTTTTTCCTGTATACGGCAGAGAGTTTGAGCAAAAGATGACCATGCAATTGCGCCCGACGGGAAAAGTCGCTTGGTGATCGAATGCAGATACACTATGTAACGTACCGATTACGAAACATTGATTTGCGATAAAAAGCGAGTGACTGAATTTAACGACCGAAAACGACAGGCGCAATGGTGGCAACAACCGATATCAATTGCTTCGACAATCAACAGTTATCCAGAGAAAAACAGATCAACATCCAGGGTTGGTGCAACAAGGTGTGGAACAAGTTGTTGCGGCTTTGCGCGCCCTTTCTGATAATAATAATTGATGCTTTTTAAAAAGGACAACGAGATGAGGCAAACCTTAAATAAAAGAGGCAAGCAGAATATTATAGTGTTAGTAAGAAGTATATATATATATATATATAGAGAGAGAGAGAGAGAGAGAGAAAGGAGTCATGGGGGAGGTGAAAGTCAGAAAGAGGAAATTCCAAAAAGGACATTCATCTCAATCTAAGTTGGAGTGAGGAGAAGACCGTATATAAGAATGTTGACCCGAGGGGCGATGTCGTCAGACACTCGGAGCTCTGTTATGCCCTAAAGGCTAAACTAGCATCCGCGATCTATGATTTGTTTTTGGCTGGTTGGCCGACTGGTGAAAGTGGTGACGACTATGTGAATAATCACTCTCGGCTTGGATGCCCCACCGGCCAGTGACAAGCCGACGAAAGGGAGAGATGGGCCATCCCAGTAAATTACAAGGTTGCTATGGATCCATGGAAAGGAATATTCTAATTGGGTAGCCTTTTGAATTTTGCGGGAGTCCAGCAGCACTCCACGGTACTGGTTCAGGGGGGGGGGGGGGGGGGAAAAAGGGGAGAGGGGGGGGGGGTTTTTTTTGGGAAGAAGTTTTGGGTTTTGGGTTTTGGTGGTTCCAAATTAGAAAAACCCCCTTTTCCCAAAAAAAGGGGGGAACCCCCGGCCCCG